>NC_135217.1:19779947-19862447 GCF_052324685.1 Brachyhypopomus gauderio | reverse complement strand
TCTGAGAAACATGGCTGGACTCTAACATCCACTCTAAGCACATCCACTAACTCAAACTCCAAGACTGAGCCTGCGGGAAGAGACCTATGTCTGTATAAAGATTAAACATCACTCCCGAGAGTCGTTCTTCAGCGATACGGTAAGCATTATTATAAGTGTGAAATACATTTTTTCTATAATTTATGTAGAGTTGATGTGAACTGCATATTTTGCTCAACAGAATGATTGTCGCATTTTGTCGTACTTAGTTCAAAATTGAATTAGACTGCTGTAATGCTAGATACTTGGCCAAATAGTAATAAATGTGAAACAGCAGAAAATTTACTTTAAAATTAGCAGGTGTGATTTATGATTTAAGGTTATCAGCCACATCCCATTCGTTAGGACAGTTACTTAAGAGCAACAAAGAAGTGTTCTGAGCTCCCTGGATTAGTGACATGAATTCTGGAATGGCCTAAATGTTATATTATATATTGTGTAACCATGTAACATTAACTTTGCACTATGCCAAAATCAATCTTAGATCACACAAATGCAGAATAACTCGGGTCAGGTGACATATGATACAATTAAATCCAACTACGTGATAGCAAAATATCTCTACTGTACATTTTCCTCCCAGACTTGTCAATATCAAGTAAAAGAAATATTACTTACTTCAAGTAACTTAAAAATAAGTCTTCAAAGTACTCACTGTCTCATATGCGTTGACCACCTTCTTCAGGACATCAGGCAGTATCCCTTGGGCCTCCATAGTGGGATACTGCTCCTTCAGGTTGAACAACACAACTGGGCTGCTCTCTGGACCCACGAGTCGAGAGGATAAGGCCAGCATGCACTGTTTCAGGTTGGCCACCGCAGATAAACCACACAGCTCTTTAAACGACGCTACTGCATTCTGAGGAAGCAAAAACCAACGTCACACCACGTGGCCATTTTGAGGAGGTTAAACCGAAAAATTATAAAAACACACTGCACATTTTAATTAATTTAATTACCATAATAACAGGGAGCATTTAGTTAGCGTCTGCCAAAACTACATGTGGCATAACTGCACAAATGTCCAAAGGCAAGAAGTAAACTTCCTCATAGTAAACTGTTCTGATCTGTAAATGAATACAATTTGCAACAGGAAGTGGTTTACTGAACGCATCACCTGCAAGGGTTCTAAGAGCTAAGCAAAGCAACACTTGAAAGTGAGAAGCCTGAGTAACAGTTCTCACAGACTCCCCAGCACACTAACGTGGTAAAGAATTACAAGTACAGATTTATTCCAGTTCATTCAATTCATTTTACAGGAAGAAATACCAAGAAAATCCTTAAGGGATAGTGTGTTATATAGCACTGTAGAAATAATAATAATCAAAAACAAATAAAGGAGTATAATTTCTTTTAAATTGCACTATTAAAACTTATTTTGAAAGGATAAATGCATTTGTGTATAGACACAGGCCTATGGTGTTTTTTGTTTTTTTTGCATACTTTTGGTAAACATTCCCCCTGCTTATGTACAAATGAACCACTGCAAAATGACCACTTTCACCGTTTTTACTATGTATGTGTGAGTAAAATTAAGCTTTTAAAAATTATAGAAACTACTTACATTTCCCCCATCTTGTAAGTAAAGTTATTGTCGTTTACAGTATTTATTAACAGAAAATGAGAACTGAACAGAAGAGACAAATGAAGAACACCCTGCTACTTCAGAAGATGATGGCTTTCCTCTCCTGCTGCACATATGGCCACAGCAGGACATATATGTCCCATAATCTTGAACCAAATCAAAACTACACATCATTACGGTCTCATGTGTAATACTGAAAAAGTCAGCATGAATCAGCACTACCAATTCCATTTAAACTGTCAATTTGTGGTTGCTCGGGTATCTAAATCCACATTCCCAAATGGTCTTTTAAGCTACTTTCATTTCTCTTGGGCTAAATGTTTTGAAGAAGTCAAAGGAAGTTATCGACCATCAGTGTGCTAGTACTTAAAATAACAATGTTCTTAACCCCTGACAAATTAATTTTCCCAGTAGAAACTGGGGGAAAACAAATATTTTTAAACAAGTATAGGCTAACTACTGGAAGAATTAAAACCCTGAACCTTGTAAGAAAAGGGCAATACAACTTCAATACATTGCCGGTCCAGATCCATTACTTTGTATTCCACCTATATCTTCTAACACTTTCCATATTTTCTTTTTAATAACAGTAGCACTGCCTAATCTTCTTTGTTGGATTATTACTACATGTGCCTGAGGACATACTAACCCTCAGTGATTTTCCATATTAAACAAGACTTTGGCCAAGCTTTCACCTGTAGAACTGAAGTTTCAATTTTCATTAACACCAATGTTGGGGGGTCTTACTGCTTTTTTGGTAAGCTTTGAAGCAATATTCTATCCGTCCCACCATTTGTCAACATTAAAGGATTAAATGGAATCTTATTAAATCTGTGCTTGTGGCTTTGTTTTGCTTCAAGTCTTTCTGAAGCAAAGCAAACTTTAATCCTTGCTTGACTCTGGGGTCAGCTATCTGATACTTTTTTTTCATTATTAAAGAACACAAAAAGAAGAAATAAAGGAGAAATGACTTCACATTGAGTCCAGGCTCACAGAGTTTGCTACACCCTCCATCTGGTATTTTGTCTCCAGTTTATAGCAATCATTTCAAAGCCTGGAGTGCAATGAGCACTTCACAGCCCCAAAACGTATACGGTGGAAAAACAGAATGGCTCCCTACCTGCATGCTCTCTCTGAGGTCAGTACCCTCTCGAAGTGGTTGGGTGGCAGTCTTAAAAACCTCATCCAAAGCCTTGATAAGCAGAATCCTCATGGTGGCATACTCCCGATTCCTTTTCCCCTTGCGGACCGAGAGTCCTCTCTTATGGGGCTTGCCTCCACCTCGTCGATTGGTGATGGCCACGTGGACAAACAACCAAGCATGAGGAAGAACCTCACCAGTCAGTGACTGAAGAGGAACGTGTCTGAAGCCTGGTTGTAGACAGTCAAAAGGAATAGTGTACTGACCAATAAACTCGTCTCCAATGTAGTCGTCATCCAGAACAACAAAACGTACCATGGCCAGCTCAGGAAGGTTAATCTGAAACTCAAAGCTCTCATCAAAAATTGGGTTGTCCCCATTCTGGTTGACAGTTTTAGTCCTTTGCTCAGCACAGTCAGCAGGAATGCCGTGGATCTCGACATAGACATAAGGGTCTACAACATCACCCTTGGCTCCTGAGCCCTTGGGTTTGGGGAAATTTAGTCCACTAATGATCTTTATGTGAAGCAGTTGTGGAGACACTCCAGGTACAGAGTCTTTTGTATTGGCACTAAAATAAGACACCTGTTCCCTCATTATGGCTGGGCGCAGCACATAACCACAGTTCCCATTTTGTCTGAACCAGCCAATGTTTAGGTCCATCATCAGACCTGGGGTTTGGTAGTTCATTGCCACAATCTGGCAACCACACTTCCAAAAGTCCTGAGGGTTCATATTGCTTGAGTCGATTCGCATTGGACTAGGGTAAACCCTAGCGAGAAACTTCTTGTTATAATTTACAAATTCGCCAGGGTAATCATTGGCACACCTGCTAGCAAAGACCTCATTGAAAGAGCAGAGCTCCCAATGCTTCTGGCTCTGAGATGCTGTCTGAAAGTCCTTGAACTGAATGGATTTACACAAGGTCACCAGGTCAGACAGATCTTTGGAGAGCTGAAACTTTTTGGGTTGAGTAACAGTCTGTTGTTCTCCTCCTTCGCTGTTCCGTCGCTGAGACATTTCTGCCCCTTCATCCTCATCGGTCACTTCGCCTTCAGAGCTTGTGCATGTGCTTCCTAGCTTTTTTCCTTTCAAAAGAATCTTTCCTTTCAAGTCACTGGGGGAAGGAAGATAGTTGTCTTCAGGTTTGGGTGAATCAGTGTAAATTTTGTCCCCAAGGATTTTCTTGAGGTGCTGAAACATTAATTTCTGCTGCTTCAAGGAACAATGGTTCTCCAAACACAGAATCAAGGGAAACTCTGATGCCACAAAGGCATATTTGTTTATTATGTCAATGACACTGCGAAAGACGATCTGTGAGGTCATGGTATGGCCAGTGTAAATGACAGGCTCATTGTCAGGCCCATCCCAAACATCCAGCTCTACGCTTCGACATCCCATCTTCAGGGCCCGGATGTAGCCTGTGATGTCTGAGGGCCCCCTGAACTGGTCCTCAATCAGGTAGGTGTTGTGAGAAGAGTTTATGTAATAGTGAGACAAGGGCTGGTTCATGTCTTGGCACACTGTCTTCTGTTCAGGGTCAAAAATATGGCAGTCATTAGACATAAGATAGTTTGTAAATCCATCCAAAGAGAGACATCCCTTAAGCTGCCCCTCTTTAGAGGGTTCGTACTGCCGAATCACCTCCAAGCTTGTGTCTTCACTCACTTCGGCCATTCCTTGCTCTGCCTCTAAAAATATCATTAAATCCTTGCTATCAAGAAATTCTTTGTTACTAGAGAACTGAACAAGCAAAAAGTATATGTCTGGTCTTGTGCAAAGATCATGATAGACCTCAACAAACTCCTCCTTAGTGACGTTACACCCGATCTTGTCTTTAGCTTTGTGCAACTCTTTAACTTTGAGCTCTATTTTAACGTTTTTCAGTCCAGGATTCAGTTTCTTGATCAACTGTACAGTGGTGCAAAGGCTGATGCTATTGCTGCCACTGACAACGTCCTCATCAAAGAGCTCCCCAAGCCAAGAATAGCGAAGATTGTTCTGACTGCTTTCAATCATGTTCAGGGTGTGTTTACCATAAGATATCAGGTACCTGAGTCCTGTCACCCATATGTTAGCTACATCTGCTGTGTTTGCAACTAAATCCAGAGACTCATAGTTGTCCCCATAAATAATCGAGAATGCGCAGTCCTCTGAAATCTGATCATAAATGCCATTGGTCCTGAAAGTGTCTGTGTTCTTGCCTGTCCGCACTTCCTTAATGGACTTCACATCAATCTTGGCTTTGTCTGACTCCTTTTTTGATGGTTCCCACCTAAGAGACTGCATGTCAGCGTCAAGGAGGAAGTAACGATGATACACTCTTGAGTTGGACCGTACCTTCCGCAACTCAGAACCATCCACCATGGCATTAATGCAGTCACTGGCACTGCTAATCTTCTTTTCTGTGGGCATGCTGCTAAACGAAACCGTTTTCTTTCTTTCTTTGCGTTGCCTTGAGCCATCCTGTGAAAGAACAGAGTTTAGAGTAAGTATCACTAAATACTGATTATTTGTTTCTTTCAAAGTTCATTAAGTCAATAAATAAAATGAACCAAACAAACTCACTGAAAAAAATATTAATTCATCAGTCATCAAAAGTATGGTTTTGGCCTCTACAGCTATGTAATTGTGAAAAAAAAACACATCTTCACTTTATAAATTCAAATATCAGTGTTGAAAATAGCACTACAGACATCATCAAGTTGACATATGGGGGGGGAAAAGCCATTTCGGAAACCTGTAGTGACTGCTTTTATGAATCCCAAATGTTCCTTCTGATCATGGAATTTCAGAAAGCAGGTGTTCACACAGGCTGACAAATCATATGGGTTTCCACAGGTGCACTGAGACCATGTACTGAAGTTTTTTTAAATTTAAATGTTTTATCAAAGAACATACAATAAGGGAATTGTCTGATAAGTACAAAGAGAAAGCAAGTATTATGCTAAGGCAATCACAGTCTGCTTATGTTCTGGTGAAGGTTTGGCAATGCAAAACTGACACATACACTTCCCTAAGGTAATATTAACTTGTAATCATGACGGTAGAATGCCACATATACTCATGAACTAAAATGGCACAGAGTCATACCCTGCAGTAGCCAAAGCTGGCTGTCAACTACACTGGGATTTTAGAATCCAAAACAAAAAGCACCAGAAAAATAAATACACCCTGGACTACCCTGGAAAATTGGATTTCTGTTTTGTCAAAAAATAGAATAAAATCGAACCTATTTCAGTCATCTACTTATGAATTGCCTTCATAAAATTCCAGTGACTGCAGAAATTGCAACATCATATTACACTGATAGCATTAACACTTTGAGCCAGGAGTGGCATTTTCTGCTACTCCACTCATACCCATATTCTGGAATTGCATGATGTTTGTTAGGCAATATTGTTTGCGGTCTAGAAAACAAATAGGAATTGCATTTACATTCCAATGTGTTACATTACAAAACAGTGCACAGGTAAAAGTAATTTGAAAAAATAAGTTTGAAAAAGGTGTGTTATCTATAGAACTGCAGTGTAACTACTTGGTACAAATAGCTTCTGTCAGCACAGGAAATGCATGAAAGTGTCATGCATGTCACCTGTTGGAATTTATAGTTTTGCGTACGGTTAAGACCACCCCCCCACCCCCCGGCTTATTTTTCCTGGAGTTTTTTTTGTTTGTTTTTTTAAACAAACTTCCCTAATGAACTCTGTACTTGCAGTCTGTTACTGGTGCTTCCAGCTTATTACGCATGGGTCATTTGGGTTCCACAACAAGTGGTTTACTGGAGGTTGATTTACCCATTTTAGGCTTACCCCCACCCACCTGAGTAACTGTGAAATGTAGGCCCTTGTGAAATCCTGGAAGACCTGGAGCACTTGGGTACCAGGAAAAGCCACGGATAGGGCTCTCAGAAATGTCTGAAGGTGTGAGTTCATCATGAGTTAGTCACATGCTCACAGGCCAGAGCTTGGTTTTCACTGTAAGTTGGTTTTCACTCTCCTACGTTGACTGGGCTACAAGTGGAATGAGACATCAGTGGATGGATGGAAGGACAACAATAATTTTCACCGTTCAAGGACTGAGCAGTTTATCCACATCCAACAGCCATGTCTGTATTAAATCTCAATAGTAGTTGTCCTGCAAAGTGTGTTGAAAGAACATCGGCTTGTAAATTCCAGCTTTTTTTTTTGTACAAATAAGAAATAGTTTGAAGTTTGGCAGACTGCAGTTATGGGCAGTCTTCCTCCTGAAGGGAATGTTTTGTGCAAATTTCTTAATGAATTTTGCTAAGTGTTTTTCACAGGAATTGGAAAGGTTACAAACAGTTGTTTTTTTTATTGGTATGAGCCTAAACACATAAGAATTCCTTATTTAGCTAAGATGCCTCAAATGTTTGCAATATTCAAGATACCTGTCATTATTAAGTCTCAGATGCATATAACTCAGTCCCAGTCAGCCATTGCTGGTTCTGGCCATTTAGCATCCTTTTTTGTTTACAGAATTGTATTGTCTTCCAGCAGGTCCAGCATGTTTATTAGATTGTTCACAAGGTATTTGTAGAATATGTTTAAATAATCACTTCAGTCCAGCGTCTCCTATTCACGTTCCTCCCCTGCTCCTCACTCTGAGCGCACTGAGGTCCCTGCACTTCGTGATCTCATGTTGACCCCATGTCTGTCACTAGCCCACACTGTGATGACCTCTGAACATACAATTCTGTTTTAGTGAGTTAATGAGGACCAGCTGTGGATGATCATGAGTAGGTGGAGCCAAAGCTGGTGGGAGAAGGAGGTCAGGTGCAGAAGAGCCAGTGTGGAGTTTCCTTATGTGGGTGCTGGAGAGGAACTCAGAAAATGTCTTAGGCTAAGGCATTGATATCCTTCATTTCGCCTTTAGGCAAATCATGTGACGGGCCACAGGCGTGGGCCTGCATTTACTAATATTAACAGCTCCCAAGAAAATAACTGTTTTCTAAACTGTTCAGCTGGGTCAAAAAAAGTCTAAACTTCCTGTTAGAAAAAAAACTCAGCTTTTGAGGTTAGTGCAATTTATGTTTGGGGGATTCAGAAAACAGAAAACAGTCATTGTGTTCTTCAAGAATAAAGGACTTCACATCATTATTTTATCAACAATGCCCTTTTATTGTGCACAGGCAAAGAGAAAACCCTGCTATATCCTTGCCATAATGTACTGCACAGCAATTTTCCCCCTGAAGCACCATGGGAAAATCCGCTAAGCCCACCCTGCATTTGTCTAATACGGAAAATCTCATAACTCTTTTTTTCTCATAACTGTGTTTAATCATCGTCTTTGTTTGGCTGCAGTCTGTAATTCAAATGTGACATCCATTAATAGACTTCAGGCTGACTGAGACATGTTAAATGCTGACTCAAACAGGCCTATGGTGTACGGGGTTTACAAATAAGAGAGTGAAAGTGTAAGGGTGAAACTTCTCAAGGCATTACTGCATTGCAGGGCAGACAATGACGTGTGGTCAAATCAAGAACAGGTAACAAAAAGCATACAAAGGTGTTTGAAGTTTGTATTTATATCTTTTAGCTATAGTATAGTAAATGTTTGCAAATGTTTCTGTAATTCTTTATCTTCAGATGCTGCAAAATGATAATATAGTCTTACACATTCACCTCCAAAAACCTGGAAACGATGTATCTAGAAAACACTCTCATGCAACAAAGAAATAAAACAGAAGTATAAAATGGCTATGCATGGCCTTCAAAGAGTGTCACCACTGCACTATGAGTTTGCATTTCTCATTACAGATCCGTAAAGATAAAAGCAGTGAAGTGCTTTCAGAACATTTCTTTGCATAGTCACTAGTGAGGAGAGGAATGCTGGGAATTTTTCTCCATGCAGGTGTACCTGAAAATATATTTAAATACCAGCATCCATATTAAACAAGGACACTTGCTGCCAAAAAAAAAACAAAGCAAACTTTAGTACTGTTTAGGGATGCAAATTATCGATTAATTCATTAATCGTTAGTTGACTGATCTTATCGATCGACTTTCGATTAATCGATAAGCGGCGTTTTTTACCTGAATTTCAGTATTTCAATAGGGCTTTTAAAAATATCAGCTAAATATACTGCTAAAAAAAATTAAGGGAACACTAAAATAACACATCCTAGATCTCAATTAATAAAAATCTTTGAAATCAGTTGAAAATCTCTACCTGTTGTCTGTTCCATTTGCACAAGAGCAGTTGAAATTGATTCACAATCAGTGTTGCTTCCTATCTGAACACGAAGTGTAGATGACTTGGAGTTACATTGTGTTGTTTAAGTGTTCCCTTTATTTTTTTTGAGCAGTGTAGTTAAAACACTTTGTTCAAAAAGTATATATTATATTATGATAATTATATTGTATAATATTATATATTGCTCAAGTAATTATGCATGAGGAAATTTTTATGGTATAACAAAATACATTCTTTCATTTAAAAAAAGGAATAAATTAAGGACTGGCTCAGTTCAATTTGAAACATTAGACATTAAAAAAAATGTTTAAAAAAAAGAAGAAATTAAATAGAGAGCCAAACAGAATATTATTGAGCCCATGTTTGGACAATGTTTCTAGCTTTGTAGTGAACACATGCTGTAACGCGACCGGAGAGTGCCCAAGTTTCCACAACATCATTGAGCTTGTCAGTTAAACTGTCAGCGGTGTGTCTATCCGACATGTTCGTCGTAATCAGCACTGCAGATTTTAGCTGCCAGTTCTCGTCCATGTAGTGGCACGTCACAGTAATGTAACTTTCTGTTGTTAGAGCCGTCCAACAATCTGTTGTAAGGGCTACAGTAGGCATTTCATCCCTGCATAGTTTTAAGAGCAGTCTCAAAACATTCCTGTTTAGATCCGCTTTTAGTTAAAACTATTAAGATAGTTTCTTATCTTATTTACTTTACTTTTTATTATCTTACTTACTTCACTTTTAACTTTTTATGTTATTTTAATATTTTTATCTTTAATTTCTTTTAACATTTTCTTCTGTCTTTTTGTCTTTGTCTTATCTCCTTTTAATGTTTCTTTTATTTATACTGTAAAGCACTTTGAGTTACATGTATGTATGAAAGGTGCTATACAAATAAAGATTATTATTATTATTATTATTACAGTAGTAGCAGTAGATAGCTTTGCTTTTAGCTCACTCGTATTTTTTTGTAGCGAGTTTCGAAAACGCTCGCCTTCCCAGTGTAGCTGTGATTTTAGGTTGACCAGGTGCACTGGTGATATGCAGGACAACTGCATGCATGGTGTTCAAATGATAATTGAGTGAGCTAGTGGAACTGTTGTACTTCAATACCGCATTACACACAGAACATTTGACTTCTTAGCCTAAATTAACAATGTTGAAATTGTAGCGACTACTACTCCTCGCAGCGAGTTCCCTAACAGACAGGCACTTGGCCCTTTAAGTGACACTGGGAGAGCGGCGCCTGTGCGCGCCAGGGGAGGGGAAGAGAACAGTGCTATTGTTTGAGTTGCGTGGAAAATAAAGTTTCCCTCCTCGGGATTTTCTGGATTACGCAGTTTCTGCCTCGTTTCCCGAACACGCTTCAAAATGGTCCCACACCGCACGTCTTTTCGCCCGCTTCATTTTGTTTTCCACTCTGGTCTTTCGCGACACGTGTTCACCTCTCGTTCTTACGCTCTGTTCAAGTTAATACAGGAGCGCTCTCTAATGATTAATCGTGATTAATACATTTTGATCGAGTAACGTCTTAATCGACAATTAATCGAAAGTCGATTAATCATTTGCATCCCTAGTACTGTTCGTTCTTTTACCACTCACTCATAAACTTAATTCAGGAATGAGATAAAGGTACGAGATGAGTGATCTCTACAACTGTGGTTTCAACATACATACACATACACACACACACACACACACACACACACACACACACACACACACACACACACACACACACACACACACACACACACACACACACACAACACAGGCCACTTCATTAGGTACACCTTACTAGTACCCCCTTTTGCCTTCAGAACTGCCTTAATCTTTTGTGGCATAGATTCAACAAGGACCTGGAAACATTTTTCATACAGTCTAGTCCATAATGACATGATAGCATCACGCAGTTGCTGCAGATTTGTCGATATGATGTGAATCTCCTGTTCCACCACATCCCAAAGGTGCTCTATTGGATTGAGATCTGGTGACTGCAGAGGCCATTCGAGTACAATGAACTCATTGTTGTGTTCAAGAAACCAGTCTGAGATGATTCGGGCTTTATAACATGGTGTGTTATCCTGCTGGAAGTAGCCATCAGAAGATGGGTATACTGTGGTCATAAAGGGATGGACATGGTCAGCAACAATATTCAGGTAGGGTGTGGTGTTGACACAATGCTCAATTGGTACTAATGGGCCCAAAGTGTGCCAGGAAAATATCCCCCAACACCATTGCACCACCAGCACCAGCCTGAACCACCAGGCAGGATGGATCTATGCTTTCATATTGTTGACGCCTACCATCTGAATGTCGCAGCAGAAATCGAGACTCATCAAACCAGGCACTGTTTTCCCCAATATTCTATTGTCCAATTCTGGTGAGCCTGTGCAAATTGTAGTCTCAGTATCCTGTTCTTAGCTGACAGGAGTGGCACCCGGTGTGGTCTTCTGCTGCTGTAGCCCATCTGCCTCAAGGTTCGATGTGTCGTGCGTTCCGAGATGCTCTTCTGCATACCTTGGTTACAAGGACTGGTTATTTGAGTTCCTGTTGCCATTCTTTCAGCTCAAACCAGTCTAACCATTCTCCTCTGACCTCTGGCAGAAACAAGGCACTTGCTCCCACAGAACTGCCGCTCACTGGATATTTTCTCTTTTCTAACCATTCTCTGTAAACCTTAGAGATAGTTGTGTGTGAAAAGCCCAGTAGATCAGCAGTTTCTGACACCAACAACCATGCAATGTTCAAAGTCACTTAAATACCCTTTCTTCACCATTCACTATGGTCGGTTTGGATTGCAGCAGATCGTCTTGGCCATGTCTACATGCCTAAATGTATATGTATTATGCATTATGGTCAATTTTTGTTGAACTTGCCAAAAGCTTTATCATATCAGATTCAAGAGATAAGTGTTTAAAATCCTCTAAAAGAACTTGTCAAGAAAACAAAACATGTCAAAACAACCAGGCTTGGAGCATAAAATATTTCAACCATAGAGTATAAAATTAATAGTTAGCACAAGACTTATAAAGAGAAACTTACCAAAAAACAAAAAAAACTATCTCCTAAAACTCTGATTAAAAATCAGATTAAAAATCTGAATGCACTACTAAATATAATCTGTCTGATCTAGGACAGAAAGGCAGACTATTTTCTTGTGTATGGGCAGACATTGCACATGCATTGACCTTTAGGCAGGGTCATTCTATAAACGGTTCTGGTTCCTGTTCTGAATACCGGTCTTCCGGGCCAGGCGTCTTCCTACGGATTTCCTCTCACGGCAGGCAAGGAAAGCCCTCACATCCCCAGGCTGGAAGCAGGCTGGAAAAACAATGCTGCAAAGGCACCCATAGTTTCGGAGCTGGAGTTTTATTATTTCCCGTGGTGTCTATTTGTGTGCCCTTACGTAAGTGCATCTTTTCAGCCCTATTGGGAATGGCTCAGACGTCTCTGGGCTTATGCACATAATTTGATTAAACCCCACATAAACACAGGCATCAATAAGACAGAGTTTAGACCAGTGTTTTAATGCTATTTATAAAGTTTAGCTATCTGTTTACAAAATGTTCAATCTCTTTCCAACAGTGTTGATGTTTCACAACAGGCAACTTGATGAACCTAAATGAATTATGTTTCCAAAGCCATTCTCAAGTTTAAAACCAGCTGGAGGAGACTGCAGACCAACACACCAAGGATTACATGCATAAAACATGAAGTCAAACAAATGGTGCACAAAGTAAAACAAATCCTAGAACAATTTTATTTTCAAATTGTTTACTTTAAGCTGTATAAAACTGACTGAAAAGATGTATAATCAGAACATATATTGTGCAATTTTCACTACAGATTATTGCATTTTTAAGGCTCAGAGCTTTTTGCCACATATGGAAACTTCTGATCCAACAGAAAATGTGATGACAGTTATTTCATCATAATGCACTGATGGCATACTGATGTGGATAGATTTTGAGTTGAGTAGATTTACTTTTGACTAGAGCATCTCTGCATTGTGCATTTTTCTGATAAGGGACTATTCCCAGAGCCTCTAGCAAACTCAAAATCCCCTAATGGATTAGCAGACCTTTCTCTGGTTCAATGCACAACTCAGAACTGCCCACCCATTTGAGGTTTTCACGTGGGACTCATGTACCTGCTTTTAATGTCTAAGCTTCAGTTGGGCTAGAGTAATTACAATATGGTATATAGATATGATATATATTTATCACACGGTCATGGATTACTGTTAGTTTTTATTTTAAAAGATGCCTGGGTAATCTATAATGGCTTTAAACAGAGAGGTGAATTCATTCAGCCTGCTGTCAAAACTGAAAATTACCCAGTCTATTTCTTCATCAGCATGTAAAAATTAATTTGGGTTTTATGATTAAAACTGTGACTACGAAGAACCAAAATAGACTGTAACTTAGAACCTGTATTGTCCCTGTTAAACAATCTGCTGTGTCCCAAGAGAAGCCTTAACCTTGCTGAGCATGTCCAGATGCCTTCAACATAGTGCTGGGCGGTATACCGGTTCACACCAAAAACCGGTGTTTATTTTTGCTATGATAAGAATTTTTCATATACCGGCCACACCAGTTTAACTAACCTAAACGTGTCCAAAACACAGCACGGTCGTTAATTGTTTCTCAATGGATTATTTTATTGCTGCGGCGCTAAGCAAACATGCTACAGAGCGCAAATCTAACTTGCTGAAAACGAGGGATGTTCTGAGCCACAAATTCTACCAAACGTTGAAGTAAAAGATGATGCCCCAAAGGAACTTTTGCCAAAGAAAGGAACCGTGTCTGTTGTCAGGAAGTACATAGGGTTTTAAAGGTTGGACATGGACCAAACAGTCACTTACTGCAAATGCGGTCGAGCAAAAGTTGTCACAGCTGGTGGTAACAATCTGCTGCACCACCCATAAAACTAGCTTATACTTGACGCATCGCGAATGGCGCAAGGGCCCTTAGCGCTGAAGAACGGAACGCGCAATGTTTTGTTTGCAGGGTTCATACACCTTTACAAGGTGGAATTCAAGCAATTGTACAGCACTTTCCTTTCAATATTTTCCACCACCTTCAGCTTAATTAAGTTACATATGGTCGAAATGATTCGCTTTTTATCACATTAAAAGAGATAATACCGTCTCCCCAGTATTTGACCAATATTATTATTTATTTGTGTAAATATTATGTTATTTAATTAAAAATAAGATATTTGGGACTTTTCAGTATAATACAACCATTGACAAACAGCCCTGTCTACTTTATGTCTAAATATCTCTTACTTGTTATTAACAAACTGGTGTGCAATTTATAATATTACATGTAGCTGGTTCACATAAGTTGTACAAACCTAGTTTTGTTTGTACAACTTATGTTGTCTGAAAAATGTTTTAAATAAAAGGTTTGCATTTTTACTGCAACTGTCATGCTATATGATTCATTCACTATTTTAGTGCTACCATTTGAAAACTGATCATGTGGGGCCATGCAAATCTGTATTACATGTAATACTTAGGTGGAGACATTTTTCTAACAGTGGAATAGGGTACTCAACCACTCTACTGCAGTAATTCTTTTCACAATCAATGCAGTTAATGCATCATGCATGGGGGAAACACCGTCAAATACTGTGAAACCGATATAATTTCGAAAAATACCGTGATATAGAATTTTGGCCATACTGCCCAGCACTACTTCAACACACCATAAGCCTGTTTCAAATAACCTGAGCTGCAGGGGGATTCACTGGAGTCTTACACACCATTTCAAGAGCAATATTGTCCTGTGCTGATCTGAAGGCTTATTAATTTCTGAAGAAGGTGATTGATGTTTGTTTGGGTCTAGAATCGACAGCGCTGACCGGTATGGTTAGCATACTTCAATCAGCGGTATACTTCTGAGCAGATCCTCCGTCTTCAAAGCAAGACTCCACTGCATCCTCATCAATGTACCATCTAGAGATACAACACCTGGCTGAGTAGGTCAGCGTCAACTACAGAATCCCCACAACCTTTGTAAATTGATGAACTTCAGAGTGCAGTCAATATTTAATTAATTTTCCCCTCATAAAATGACATACAAATAATTCTGCTAAACACGTAAGCATCTGTTGTTGTTCAGGGGACTGTTTTCAAGTTTTAGGGATTTTATTTTTCCATTATCTAATATCTGATGTTTTCTTTCTGTTCTTTCCAGCACTGTGGACCTAGAATAATGTTTTCAAAGAGAGAACTGTGCAAGCAAGCTTTCACATTTAAATAAAATCATGAAAAGGGAATGAATACATCTAATGTTATGGTCTTACACTTTGAGAGAGAGAGAGAGAGAGAGAGAGAGAGAAGAGAGAGAGAGTTAACCCAAGATCATATGGGTCAGTTTATTACATTGACTATAGTGTCAGAATTGAAAATTAAATAACAGACAGAACAGAAAATTGAGGACCTTCATTACATCTGAAGTCCTAGAGCCATAAGACCTTATTAAAGTGAAGATTAGGTGTGGTCCAGATATTTAATGAGATGCAGTCATACTTTTATGCCTTTATTTACAGCACATTGTTCATACATATATTAAAGAAGGATGTTTTATTGCTACATGATCTGTGAGGTATCCAAGAATTACATTATTACACAACAGACTGAAATATGTAGCCAGGCATGAGGGTACTGTGGCTGCACATAACCATGGCACAGAAGAGAACTACCCTCATTTGCATTATCCTTACTGCCTTCAATTCGACAAAGCCAAGAAGATGGAATGTGACAGCAATTTAGATAAAACGTGGCCAGAGAGTACACATCAAATATTCATAAAAGACAAAAAAAGATCTTTCCATGATAACATAAAAAGACCATTAACTGACAAAAGAAATTCAATAAAGCAGCTTAGTCCGGCACCTTTAATCAGTGAGAGGCAACTAGCCAGTGGGTTTAACCTCAGGGTCTCATCCGCTAGGTGCCATCACAATAAATTAAATTACTGTTGGGACATGATCACGAGTTTCCCACATCTCACCGCATTACAGTGATTATACCAACAAATTGCAGCAGTCAAGGTCACACAGCCAAATTCAATAACAGCAGCCTGGCGGAAACACTGTCATGTCAACACAGCCTGAATTTCTCAGTCAGGCTTAGAACACATGTGCTAACACATGCTGCCACTGCTCGAAGTGTATAGGCAAAGATTCTTTTAGAAACATGCAACATACAACATACAACTGACCAACAACTTGAAAGGCAGTGTTTTAGTCTAGCATTTGTCTAATTATCATTTAGCTGCTCGCTTTTGGTCACATGGCAGATAGGAAATTGAATGCCAGGAATAGGAAATATGTTTATGGGGTGCTTGTAGCATTCTGCTATCTGAAATAAATAATCAATTTCACAAAAAGAAAAACAATAAGGTACTTGGTCAAAATGAAGAGGCTACAGGACTATAATGAAGGAATCACTTTCCTCATTGTTGCTTTAATTTGTCTCTGGGTGTGTGTGTGTGTGTGTCTGTGTGTGTACGTATACGCCATTTAACTACGGTAGTAGTTTAGCTGAAACTGAAATCCCTAATCTTCAACTAACCAAACTTGACTAAATACATGGTTCTGACCTGAGTATTGTTACAACTGCTACATGACTCACATTAAAGCAACAAACATGATGCAATATTATATTCTGCAATATTCTGCACAGTTCAAGAAAAACAGTTTCAACTTAATTTAGATTAACTATTGTCAAATATGTGGCAAACAGATATAGTATTTGTGGTCATTTTGGTCTAGCAAAATCTAGTTAAGCTGAAGGGATAGCTTGCGAGAAAGACTACATCTTCAATTAAAACAATAAGGAGAAAATACACAACTTTGTAATGCTTTAAATTTCTAGTCTAAATCTAGGTCTAAAACGGAGTTGTTTTTTGTTCATACAATGAATAACTGTGCCTTTACAAACAAGAGACCCATGTGGTCTTGGAGAACATGCTCAAATACTGTTACACCACATTTGGACAAAGTGGCATAGCACAGGCAGCCATGCTAACATGCACCTTCAACATGCCCAACACGGAATTGCTTCAGTCTAGGCCCCTACTCCGTCAATGATGCATCCAGAGCACTGAATAACAAACACCATCACTGGTGTGTAAATAAGGAACTGGTAATACAGAACTGTTCTGATCTAAAAACAGCACTGGCACCATTCATTCATTCTATGTCATAATATGAACATTAGCTTTGATGATCAGTGACAAACACTGTCAAATGAATAATGAACTAAAAAAAAATGAACACAGCATTGGATTAAATTATCACATTAGGGGGTTAAATTTTACAAAGACCTGTAACAGAAGCAGCTTTCCTCAAGTTATGTTTTTCAAAGTTGTAATAAATTCAGCACCAGCATGAACAAAAGTTCAATCCAAACATACAAAAAACCCCACAAACAAAAAACCACACCCCGTCGTACTACTTTCCCCATACAAATGACCAGTGCAGTATTTTGCAAGTGATATGTAGTCATCTTAATCTCCATGTTCTGCAATCCTGCCCTATCACTTTGCTGTCAAATTTCAATTCCCTTATGTGGTCATAAACTGCATCCAGCCTAACCTGAAAAACAGACTGCAGCCATGAAAGGCTTATGTTAAAGGCCAAGACAAACGTGTGTGTCCATCACCTTGACCATCACACACACACAAAAAATTTTTTGATTGAATATCATCTGACATAAACAAAAAACAACACCCAAAAATACCCTAAATGATGTTTCTACTACTAAGCAAAAAGTCCAAAATACTGCTCAAGGCCTCCTCAGCAACACTCTCCCTTTATTGCACAGCTTTGCCTGAAGGTCAGGTTGGTTATGCCTTCCTGCTGAGCTTATACTCCCTGCCTTAATGACTAATGCAGTTCCTTTCTTGCTAGCCTCATTTAAAAAAAAAATCTGTGTGAGAAAATTTGGGGAAGACTGTTCTCAAGACATCACAGCCCAGCTAAATGGAAACAGTGTGAATCAATTCAAAAAGGTTTTCAGTTGGCATAAAAACTAAAAATATAACAAAACTGATCACTACGTTACAGCTCTTTCTCTTTAGGTTATGTGAGAGATGGGTTGACCTGGTCACATGATGATGTCACAATTTTAACATACCTTTCAAATGTCTCAGTATCTCTGTGGTTGCCTACCATCCATCAAACACCCATGAACATACTCCATCCTTTCTATGTGAACGTTTATGCAAATGTTGATTTGACATTACTGGGTATGTTATTGGATGAACAGACATTGACATGTTCTATCCATCAATAGTGCAATAGTAAACTTTATTATTGTTTCAGTTTTTGTAGTATTGTGACCGCTGTGATGTAACAATGTATATTTTAAGTTTATATTATTAAATTATAAGTTATATTGTAAATATAGTGATGTGGTTATATACTGCTGTTTTATCATGATTAAACTCTAATTTAATGTGTTTTATCTTTTCATATATTACATGTAGAAAAGTGAATGAATGTGAAATGTTATTTGTTAGAGGACCAATCCAGAGAAGCAGCGATATGAAGTCAAGAAACCCAAAGTGAAATTGAAATCCAAGCTAAATAAAATCTTGAACCATGACCTTCTTGCAAAATAATATCTGGTGATCAACTCTGATGCTGCATTATAAAAGTAAATCAATCTGCAAAACATGAAGAGTATCAATGTAATGTAATGGAGTTTGGACCCTGTATACTGATAGTGTACCTGCTACCAACTGCCGAAGCCAGCTGTGTGAGAAATCGATGTGTAGTTAAAAATATACCCTTTAAGAGCATAGCAGTAAATGATGCTTTTCATCAAGATAGACCCTTGTAAGGAGAAAGATTAGTTAGAGCTTCCCAGGAGTTTACAAGACACAAATGTCAATAACACATCCTATCCATCGCAGATGTGACAGAGAACAGCACAGTACGTTTTAAAGCTGAGACCCACAAGGCAGCCAGGACAAGCGTAATCAATGATGCCATTACTTTTAAAAACCATTTAGGTAAAATGTCCTCAGAACAATAATAAATGATTGCATCGAAAAAAATGTTTAATTAAAGGAAGCATCTTAAAGCAAGTTTCTGGTGAAGTCTATAGATATTATTGCAGTTCCCTTGGTCTACTACTGTATTCTATTTATCTGCTGTTTTAACAGATCAAATGATCAAGCTGCATACACAAACAATAGAGTACAGGCCCATCCGTATGCTGTTCCTCTAGCATATCTAGGAATACACTATTATACAGTGCACTTGTTGTGAAGGGAACGCAGACAAGACTTTTTTGAGCCTCTGTCCTATGACAGCTGTCGTCACATGACATCTCGACGACACGCTAGCGCTTCATAAGACTTTCCACAGGAAACGCTGCGTATCTGTAGTAAGTACAGGAACCAAAATGAACGTAACAGCAACATGCTGAGCAGAGAAGAGACATCTCCCATTCTGTTGATGTGGTGCATCACTCTTGTGATGTATCGTGTTGTTTGCCTGCATTTGTGCAGACACTGAATGAATGTACTTGCCGCAACACTTAAAAGTAAAGTTAAAAATACTGGGCCATAATAGAAATCTTACAAATATAAGCCAACATTCCAGTCATGCTGCCAAGTACACTTCTTCCAAAAATTCTCCAATTGCCTGTTCTTTTCAAAGGCATCCTCACAACACATGTTCCATGAATAACAAACATTTGCACGTCACTTCAGTAAAAATAGATAGAAATAGTAGTAATGAAATGGTTGCATTAGCACTATTATACTCACAGCTTCTTTCTTCTACCACTACTAAGCACATCAGCTCTTTATTACTTTATTATTATAGCATGCTGGTACTAAAAGTGTATTACCACTTGCAAAATATGTGGTTCACACCATGCTATTCACCTTAGCACAAAAAAACTAGCACTATGCACACAGACAGAAAACAACAATGTTGTTTTGTTGGGTTTTTTTTTTTTTTTTTTTTACATTTGTGCATTTAGCACAGTCTTATCTAGAGCGTCTTACAATTTCTATGTTACAATGGGTAGGTAAATGTTGTGTGTACATCTTTACCATGTTACATGTTTGCTTTTTCCACATCTAATTTTGTTTTGGGGGTTTTGTTTGTTTTTATGTTTTGGTGTTTTATCCAGACCTGATTCGACTCATCAGGTAATTATTGAGACCGACACCTGCTTTGTCTGTAGTTTCAGGGCAGACAACCCAAATATGTGGAACATAGAAAAGGCCTTTCAGGACTGGAGCTAACAGATTATGTCATACAGTATGCTTCCCATTACTCCTTATAATACCATTAAGATTATTATCTGTTTGATACAGAATAAACTATTGTTTATAACACATAGACCTAAACAGCAGGTGTTTGCAAAAATGTAGTCAATACTGATATGCCATAGGCTGTTTAGTAAATATGCTGGTGAAGTTCACATCAGCATCTCAAGACCAAGCATATGCAAACAGTGTTTTTGCCACAACACAACCATTATGAGGAAGTAAAGCAATATTTCCTGCCCCCGTTCTCACAAATGAAATGTTTCTCAATTAATACATAAAGAAGAATGCATCAAATGCTTCTTGTATTATTTCATCTATTCTAGAGTTTGCCGAAAGGAGAAAAAAAGTCATTTACACTAGATTCAGACCTAACACAAAGATGACACCCATGTTAACTAAATTATCTGATGAGCAAGATTTAATCAACAATCAACAATTGACTTGCCAATAGACTCAATATCCTTAACTTAAGAGCACATGACAATTCAATATACTTAAGGTGGTCTAGATCCAAACCTTAAGAGATGTATTCTATGATGTCTCTAGATCTTTCTTGCTTGTTTATCCAATATAGAATTTAAAGTTTTGCTTGAAATATCCATACTGAAGCTTTTTTTCCTGTATGTCCGTATATTTTGTTTTATTCTTTCTTCTATGGTCCACCAATCACTTAAAACTACAGCAGAATTTTTTATGAGCACTCTGCTTAGTGAACATGTAAAAAATAATGTAATGTAATCTGATTAAATAACCCCAAATAGGTAATTTTTTTTCACAGTAGCTTTGCAGTGTCTGCTGCAACTGTCCTCTAAACTCCCCAAATATATGGTGGTGCCACACTTAAATGTACAAAAAACAGCAGAAGTCCCTGATGAATTACTTGCCCTGTTCCATTTTAAACAATTTCTAACACTTTGATTCATTAGATTACCGAAAATAAAACTCTGCAGGATTAATCAGGTGATCTACAAAGTAGATTTCTTTATTGTTACTTGTTTACTACAGAGCACAGAAGCTGAAAGTAAATGCGATGTACTGTGCGTGTTCTCCTGTCTTTTATATTGTAAGAATGAACAATAGTTAAACGACTGTTTTAATATACATGTTCATTCAATTTTTAAACAGCGTTATTTTAAAACCTAAACAGCAAATAGGTTACAGCCACAGCTGAAATGAGGGCCTCTTTTTACCTCAACACATCATAGGCTGTGGTCACATGTAAGAACACCCAGTTCTGTCAACCATTTCCACGTTTTCTGCAAAGTTTGACTTGTTTATCATTTATAGATAGACACAATAAGAATGGGAATAAGGGAAAACATCGCAGTTCATTTATTAATTGATCCATGCCGTTATTATGAAAACGTGAGGCGTAAACCAAGTGATACAGCTGAAGTAGTGGTTTGGGCATGAGTGTGTATGAGCTAGCGCACAGCTAGCAGGGCTAGTGCAGACCTGTGGATATGGTGAGACTCACGTGTGTGTGTGCGATGTGCATGATCAGTGCGAGGCTGACAAAGCAGTCAAATCTCAAGGCTGATCGGTCCAAATCTCAAGCTGTGGTGATACTGAACACCGTGTACCGTGGGCTTTACCTTTATTATACTCGTCCTTCGAGGTATCCCGGGTTTGCCGTCTAACGCGACAGACGTGTTGACCGTCTCGAGTCTCTGATTTTCAGGTCCCGTTGATCCAACCGGGTCTGGTCCAAGTCCACAACCACCGTTTGATACAGACACTTCTTGTTGTGCCTTACCGTCTTCGTCGCTCGTCCTTTCCCCGGGACTCGGCGTAATTAATCCGCAGTTTTCAGTAAACTCCGCCATGGGCATAAAATATAACAGCTACAGACCTCTGACAGTATTGGTTCGCAGACTAGCTCGAAGTACAGCGCGACTAAACCGCCTGGACTGACACGAGTGGCCACACAAGCAGCCGTAGGTCACCCCCGTTCATGTTTTCTCGGCGGCAGCATCTGCCTCGCTTAGCTGAGCCTAGTTGGACTTGGTGCACAATATTTGACTGTTGCGAGTCTCATTGTTCATCATCACACCCAGGACAGCCCCCTAACACTGCCATCTGCTGAATTAGTGCAACACTCATTTTCTGAGGATTATCATACATTAAAAAAAAAACACACTATAAAAAAGCATATAGGCTCAGTCAAATAATAATAAAGCGACTATTGGAAAATACGCCTAGACCACAAAATGCAGCCAAGTGAGGTCGCGCCACCGTGAGTCGGTCGCCTACCTGACTCGACACACCGTCGGCTACCAGCTAGCTTAGCCAACAACCGACGTTCGCTTAAAATGATGCCCCACACACTGGCGGACGAACTCGGTCGTTTAATTTCCGCGTGAAAACCCCCCCGGAGATTGATATAGTTAGCTGGGGTGAGTTAATTCGCGGGTTACCTACCCACCTCTCACCGGTTAACCGCTGGTCAACAGCCTGGTTTGCTAGCTAAACCCCCAGCTAGCTAACTAACTAGCGGTTTCCAGCGTTAGCTCGTTACGTAGCCGGAGTCGCGCGACTCGGCGCGAGCCAATTTAAAAATGTGATTCGAGTTCACGAGCGAAGTCCGGCGCGCGCAGCACGCGCTTCACCTGCTAGCGTTCTGGTTTTACCCGTTGCAGGAAAACACGCTTTGCTTAGCTAGCTAGTCGCATATGTTCCGATTTATTTCAAGAGACGACCGTTTAGTTAACCCGGGTCCACGTTATGTGACTACGTTCGTTTTCTACAGATCAACTTTCTGTTTTCCGTCTCTTCTTTTTCATATCGAAACCGCCGCGTCCTCACGCTGTCATCTTTAAAGTGTAAATGCGCTCGCCACACGGTCCCACCCTTCGTGGGTTTAGCAGTACGGATAGAGCGCCTGAAGCCGCCGCAACCAACCCCAATTATGAGGGTCGCTGTCATAACCTGACGTTGCCCGTCTCGTTCAAGACATACTTTGTTAAGTTAGCAAACATGCTTGTACATTTCATTCTGAATTGTGTTGCTGTTTGATTCTCGAATCATCCAAGTTCATTTAATGGCTGTCCGCACACATATTTTCACGTTGTACTCGAAACGAATAATTCGTACGTTCGTTTATGTCCGCTCTCATATATTAATTATAAGCATTGTATGCATCGCTAGCCTATTGGTGACATTAATGCGTATGGACGAGTCCGCTTCATGCTAATAAATTATTGTACAGCAGAGTCATCTGCTGGTAGTTTACGGTATTACAGCATATAACCCAGTTACATAGTAATAATCCTCTTAAACGTGGAAGTGTTCATGTATCTAAATCCATGCCCTTGCCTCCTATGCTCCCAAGTAGCTCCTTGCTCCTTTAATTGAAATTGCTTCACATAATTGACCATTCAAGAATTCTTGTTGAATTTCATTCACACCACCTTTGCCAACCTTCATGCTGTTCTGATTGACCCTCATATAAATAAGACTATATTTAGTCTGATAGTGCTGGAAATAAATTTAACTTATTTTGGCCAAACTGGACTTGAAAGGCTTTGTGTGGGATCCGCTATGCTACAGAGAATATGTTATTTTCATACTCAAACTGCATGGTTGTAGTAAACATATTACAGTTAAAGATTCACTATTTAGATAACCATACAAAGTAATGCAGTCTCAATTCAGACCATTTCAAAATATGTAATGACTGACAAATGGACATATGGGTATTATTAATGTTTATTCCTGATTATTGCCTTAATCTGGAGGAAGATAGCAGAGACGTGTACCTAGTTGTAATTGGATGGGTAACTGAAAATGAGACTGAGGTAGAGCTACAGTACTTTACAAGAACAGCACTGAACACCAAGTGACATTTGCATTTTGCTGCATTATAAATGCAAACATTTCTTATGGCTATGTTTTAGAAGTGACAGAAAAGGGTATTAAGAAAAAAAATCATTTAGCTAAAGGTTTATATTTGATCACGTTTCAGGATATATGCTATAACCAAGGCTTTGCATTTCCAACACGTAATAACCACAGTGCTGGCACTTACAGGTCTGTGTTTATTTTCTGCCAACAGGGATAATCTTGCCATCACACTTGCACAGAGCAGGGCAATTTTTGAGCACAAAGTAGTTAGCACATGTTCCCTTATTTTTTAACCAGTCGCAGATTAGGTATTTATTAATGTAAGGGCATGGATTGGCTGAAAAAGAAACAGGAGGAAACAGAAAAAGTAGTAAACAGATCGGTTCCTAGAGCAACAAATGCATTCTATACATCGAAGCACAAGTAATTTCATCAGCCACATTTGTTATGAAGTGATATTTGTGCAAAGCTACTCTGAAATGGAAAATAATGAGTGTTAAAAGTGTAATGACACTTACTGCAGAGTTTGTCCGAGCAAGCATGTGGGCAGGCAGAACAGGGTGTTCCTTTTGTGTATGGTGGTATAGATTTAAAATTCCCTCTGTTAACAAAGACAATTACAGCTTATTATTAACAGTTTCATAGCCTGTGAAACAAGCCTCCATAGTCAACCAAGATCATGACACCACATGCTGGAGCAGTGATTTAAAAAAGGTGCAGTAGGGGGTAGTAACGTACGCTCTGTAGTAATGGCATGCGTAAAAGAGGAATTCTCCACAATCGGTGACGCCACAGCCAACCTGGTATGAGCTGTACCACACCACCTTTAACAGGAAGAGAAACAGGATCACACCAGGATAAATACTGCTTCAACTTGAGATGTCTCCCAAGCCAAATGCCCCTCCCTAGTCTTCAGCTAGTCTTCACACAGGGCTAATCTTAAAAAGCCTTTATAAGTGCACATTTAAAAGCCAATGTTGAACTAGTTAAATTATTATGTAATGTAAAAGTAAATCCTCTGCCATTTTCATTTTTATCAGTCCAACAAAGACCCCAAACAGATTAAGATTGTATCTCTAGGTAGTCAAACAATATTTTGTAAAGAGATACGCCTTTTTAATACATAACCAGATATAATTAATGGATAAAACAATTACCTGGGTATAATGTCCAGTTTGTGAATCCTTTTTGGATGTAAGGGGATATTTGAAATCGACAACTTCACTATGCCATGCCGTCACAACGCTAGTCCATGAGGCCTTGTCGGTGCTCTTGAAAAGGTTCTCACCCACTTGATATCCTGCAGGTTCACAAAACAAACAAAAAAAGCTTTGTTGTCTTTGTAATCTTATCAGTGTATAAATACATATTCATTCTCATTTTGTGCTTTTAACCCACTGCATTTCATTTAGTTAATTAGCTGTGAAAAATACACATTCTAAAGAAAGATAAATAAAATGCAATAATTCTTGAACGAAAAAACACTTTTCTGTTTTGGTGTTTTAACAACTTGGGAATTTCATGGTCAGACTAACCAGAAACCAAAGAGATGACAGGCAGTTTGGTAGTAACTGAAGTAAACCTATCCTATCCATCAAAAGACTGTCAGATTGTTTACAACAAGTGAGAAGGCGAAACACTTTCTTTGAGTATTCATTCTTTTTAAACAGCCTCTAGAAGCAATTTGTACTAAAGTTGCAATGGAGGCAGAGTCAGTAATTTTGTGACTCTAGACTATGAAATTACTGGGATCCTTTAAAATGAAGATTTTATATAAGGAATCTTCAGACAATGCCAGCATAATGACATAACAAAATGCCCACACAAATACTCATAAAAAGAATAAGCACACAGTAAGGACAGCATGGTCTCTTCAAATAACTACCGCAACTGAAACACACAGTCAATTATGAGGTTTGTATATTAGTATTATATTTGTATATTCTTAGTTTGTGTGCAGTTCTCATGCTGCACTTTTCAATTGCAGGAATCATTCTCAAATATACAGTTTGTATTGTTTGTATGATGAAATGCTCAACAGAAAAATAGAACCCAATAACTCTGCAATGGCACAAATGTGGACGACTACATACATATAAATGCCAAAAAGTGATTCACACTTTTTACCTATTGATGCAGGCTCACTGCACTCGTGAGATCCTAGTCTGAAGCCTGTATAGCCTACTCTCTTAATCTAGCAATGATGCAAGGTGTGACGCTGGGCGGCGACAGACGGACGAGACACAGAATCCGTATTTTGTCTTGACAGACGTCACTTTTATTTTTACAATTATTGCGCAATCGGCGCACGAATAATAAACAGGTACACACAACGTGTAGACTTAGACAACGACGAGCACAGGACACTGCGCGAGCACACATTAAATAGACAAACCACATTAACCCCAGGTGATTACGAGACGATTCACAGGTGAAACGGATTATCACATGACATAGCTATCACCACGAAATATCCACAGACGCAGACGATGCACGTAGACTACGTAAACACACGCCCAAAAGGGAGGGGCCGGGGTCCTCAACGTGACACAAGGATCATCTTAATAGTTTTGCCTTTTAGTTAATCAATTGCAGTAACAGTAACAAACAGTAACAAAAAAGTCCAAAAACACAACAGGCTCAGAACACAATAAAGCAAGCAGTGTAATTCACTCAGTACACACATACATATAGGCACAAAATAGGAAACGGGGGGGGGGGGGGGGGGGGGGGGGCAATGGTATGGTAGTGAAGACGAGCAAGTAAACGGTGATCAGTCATTGGTTGTTGTTCCATGCTTTGAATGGAATTCTGGGAAGTGTATTGAAGTTAATTGTAGTCAACAATGGGAGTGGCGGTGGCATGACGCAGTTAGATTAAAGTGGGCCTACCGTTGACCATGCGGCTGCTAACTGGGCCGTGGTTCATGGTGCAGGAGTCGGTCCAGGCCTGAGCAGATGCTGCCAATGTGTTGCTCCACTTCTGCAGGCACAACCACAGATTACATCACATGGATTGCTGAAACTGCTCATTATAGCTGATCTCAAGAAGGTTTGAATTGTTTCACAGCATGCCTAGAGTGATTCAGTTTTTGTGCAATTTGGTCAAAGTTTATTTTTAGTGGCAAGTCTGCGCAGGAATGTTCTTGGAGCTATCCATCAAAACCTTCAAACGCATGATTAAAATGCATTAGGTATAGCTACAGTTTAACACTTCAAGTCATCCTGTTGAAATTAAAAGAAAGACTCCTTTTTTAAATGGTGAACCTTCTCTTTGAGACCTGGGCTCAAAGTAAAGTTGCTTGATAATGATGTAAGGTTATTTTACCATCTCCAGCATGTTGGCGGCTGGTGGATTTACAGTTCTCCTGAATTTATTGTGCACTTTGACAATTTCCTCCTGGACAGCTGCTCTGGTGGTACAGATGTAATCTGTATGGCAGTGCCAAAAAGACTAGGGTTAGCTTGTAGCTGCTAGACACAATTTAAATTTATTCTTGGATTTTAAACATTTGGATTTTGAATATAAATGTAATCACAGATCAACTAGGAAATACAATTAGATTTTACAGTTTACTGCAGTAAGATTCATGCTTACCTTGCTGTAATGTCCCCAGGTAGTATGAATTATGGGGAAAGAGTAAAGATAAAATATATTCTTCATGTAAGTCACTTTTTACAAAATGTTTTACTTTTAATCCTACCAAATGAACAAATGTCATAATGAAAGAATTTTGTAAATTTTATGTATTTTTGAATGAATTAATGAATAGAATGCTTCTTGGATGGTCTGACATTTTCTCAGTATAAGCACAAATCATGTTTGTAATCAAGGAAGCCCAGAAAGGTCCGCCTGGAAAATGAGTCTCTGTCTTCTACCATGTTTAATTGTACCCTTTAGTTATTTAAAGTTATTTAAAGTTGCTTCATATTTATTAATCAAGTATAACTTATTTCAAAGAGATATCAGTGTTGCTGTTTCAGATATCCCCTTATGAAATTCAAATATCTCTGAATATCCTGATAACATTTCTGTCATTGGTTCATTTTTATAATTGTATGCAGACACCCCAATCTACGAAAACTCATTTCCGGGAGGTTGCAGACCGGATGGCAGACCTCCACCTTCAGCCCTCTAGTCTACACCCCTCCACCCTCCTACGGCAAACAGGGCAGCAAATATACATTCTAAAATGTATATTTACAGCATTAATTGTAATGTAAACTAGACAAACACATAGTTAGTTGCGTGTTCCCTTGATTATGATGTAGGGAGCACACACAATAATGAAGTGTGTAGGGGTCTTTCTCTCGCTCGCGCGCTCGCTCGCGCTTTATAAACTGATACGGTCCGGGACACGGTCTATATTTTGCTGACGTCAGGTAGCTCCGTAATGGGATGTTTTAAACATTGTTTAGATTAGATTAACTGATACAAATTTCATTCAAAGGTTAAACACACGCACGCTCCTAACACAGTGCTGTTAATAACACAGTTGAATAACACCAACACATCTGTTAATAACGTCTGTTAATAACCAGCACTTAATACTGACTGTTAATATGGTAGTTTGTGTCACTTATGCGTGTTCTGGGCTACTTACCACACTGCAGGCAGAACTCATGGGTATCAGTACAAGCATGCACACGATCCACACAAACATTGTGCCGAACGTCTTGCTCCTAACATTGTGCCAACAAGGCGAGGAAAGCATGCAAAACAATTTACACTGCAGCAACGGCATCACTAATGCAGTGACACAATTTTGTTTTGTTTTCTTATGCAGTGGTAAGTACTAATTAATTTAATGTAAAACAAAATTAATTGGAATTAATTAATTAAATTCCCTACCATTATACATACTGTAAATTAACTGTGTTTAAGTTGTTCAAAATAATGTATCTGTTCTTGCTTTGTCACCAAATCTATGCAACTACAGCCCCTGTTCTAGTTAATGTAATTGTCATTAATAGTGAAACTATGCAAAACTGTACCTGCTTATATGAGATGAAGGACCGGGTCTGCTGGGTTTGGAGCTGTATTCTCTTTTTATAAGCACAGATGCGCATGCGCATGGTCATCGCTACACGTGCATGTCATTAATGACATTGAAAGTGACCCAACCGGAGAAATACCAACACAGAACAATGATGTCGCCGTCTGCAAATACTGGTGGAGAATGCTAGGGCAAATAGGCAAATACGAGTGTGTCTGAAGGAGCACGCCATTCCGCTGTGTTCAGAACAGCGCGTTAACACCGTGATGGATGGGTTAGACCTCCTAAAGAACTAATAAACAATGCAACAATGACATATTCCCTAGACAATGTGACGCTGGAACTCCCACACGTCCACGAAGAGTGATGTGGCCTTTTCATCGGCACGAGCGTTTTATCCGATGGCGCTGTTTTTACGAGCGGTGGAACTGTACACTGGAGCGCAGTGCGATAAATCGTCCTTATCACGGGTATTTACCTCGTGCCAATAATCCCTCTGTAACTAAATGACAATGTGTACTGGAACTCGCCCAGCAGTCCAAGACCTTTCATATCTATTAAGCAAACATGGATGACTCAGTAATACCTAAATCAAATAATATTTAAATAGGTGTAAAAGAATTATGTAAATAAGGTGAGTTTAAGAAGTCAATATTTTAATGGATTTTTGGTAGTTTAAAATTTTACAATTCTAGAATAGTTGCTGTAGCAATATTTGAACTGCTGTGGTAATATATAGTACAGCTGCAGTTTCGGGTTAGCCTTACTAGCCACATAGCTTTACATGCTACATACCTTTCAAAGTCAATAGATCCTTGTACTGCTCACACTACGCAGCGTCTTGTGGCTTACACACTATATGACATATCGTCAATATGGGATCAGACACTACAAAACCTTTCACCATTCAACAAGTCTGTCTGGTGTCCTACATTTTGCCACGAAAACATGCAAGAAATGACATGGAGAATAATGCAGTGCCATACATGAGATGGATTCTTTTTTAACATTTTTAACAAATAATATATATTTGGCTATGATCTGGAGTTTAACTCTGTAGGCTCCAAAACCCAGTTCTGGATAGCCAGACCAGTGGAGGCCAGACTTACAGTGGAGGGTCGATTACTTTCCTTATGGTGCCAGCATTTAAGAAGCAAGAGTAAACATAGGGTGACCAGATCTGACATGCTGGAAAAGAGGACACCTCACCTGGGGGAGGGGCCTTCTCCCTCAAGGAACCGAACAGAAGGGGGGGGGGGGGGGGTGACATGCAGCTAGCTATAAAGTACTTCATATGGAGCACATTCTCAAAAGCCACATTCTCACTAGTCTACTTAACTACGTGTTGCCACCTCCTTTTCCTCAAGGAAAGTAGCTATTGGCTGTCCTAGTTAGCTGAAAGTCACTAATTGACATGACCCCCTAAAAAGAGCAGCTAGAGAGGTCTGGAGAGGTCTGGCGTTTTTCATGTGCACTGCGGTGAGGGAAAATCAAGATTAAAATTGTGTTGTTTGGTGTGACTTATAAAGTTTCAGAATAACACTGATAAATTATGAGTGTAGCAGCACTCAGGAATCAGTGTCGTCGTGTTTTCTCTGCTCGGTAAGGCTGGCAATGCTTGTCTGTCTTTATGGAGTTTCCATCCTGTCAGTGGCCCTTTGCTTTACTGAAACCTGGCTCAGACAAACAATCCCAGTGGATTACATTTGCCAGACTTTGATCTATACCAAGCGGATCAAATAATGGAGCTTTTGGGGGGAAACGAAAGATGCCGGAATTCGCTCTTATATGATCGTTGTCACAATACTTAGTAAATACTGCCGCCCAAACGTGAACACATTGTTCATTAACTGTTCATTAGTATGATTGGTTGCAAGGTTCTTAGAGGGTTGGGGAAATGGCTGATAATACTGTTTGTGCCATGGGTCCTGATAATGTTTCAATGCCTTGGGTTCAGCCCAGGTGAAAACCTTAGTACATAGCAATTATTTAAGTCTAATTACTGATCCTTATGACAATTCACGAACCTTGTGTCTAACCCCTGATTGGTACCCCCTTGTAAGGATTAAGATGAAATAACATTTTAATTTCTTTCCTGCTTCAAAATCAAACTGACTTAAGTTGACAAAAACCTTGCTAATATATATAAATGTTGCAGATGTTCTAACTAATGTACTTGTTATTTCTGGAGTGTCTATACTCATAAAAACAGCCTTAGCTGTTGTGTGTGTGAGTAAGGGAGGGGAATAAAGTTGTGTGTGTCAGTGTGTGTATGTGTGAGGGGTTTAAAGTGTATGTGAGTGAGGGAGGGGCATAAAGTTGTGTGTGTAAGTCTGTGTGAGGGGTATAAAGTGTGTGTGAGGGAGGGAGGGGTATAAATTTGTGTGTGTAACTGTGTATGTGTGAGGGGTATAAAGTGTATGTGAGCAAGGGAGGGGCATAAAGTTGTGTGTGTAAGTGTATGTGTGAGGGGTATAAAGTTGTGTGTGAGTGAGGGAGGGGTATAAAGTTGTGTGTGTAAGTGTATGTGTGAGGAGTATAAAGTGTGTGTAAGTGAGTGATGGGTATAACATTGTGTGTAAGTGTATGTGTGAGGGGTTTAAAGTGTGTGTGAGTGAGGGAGGGGCATAAAGTTGTGTGTGAGTGCGGGCGGGGAATAAAGTTGTGTGTGTAAGTGTATGTGTGAGGGGTATAAAGTGTGTGTGAGTGAGGGAGGGGTATAAAGTTGTGTGTGTAAGTGTATGTGTCAGGGGTATAAAGTTGTGTGTGTAAGTGTACGTGTGAGGGCTATAAAGTTGTGTGTGTAAGTGTATGTGTGAGGGGTATAAAGTGTGTGTGAGTGAGGGAGGGGTATAAAGTTGTGTGTGTAAGTGTATGTGTGAGGGGTATAAAGTGTGTGTGTAAGTGTATGTGTGAGGGGTATAAAGTGTGTGTGAGTGAGGGAGGGGTATAAAGTTGTGTGTGTAAGTGTATGTGTGAGGGGTATAAAGTGTGTGTGAGTGAGGGAGGGGTATAAAGTTGTGTGTGTAAGTGTATGTGTGAGGGGTATAAAGTGTGTGTGAGTGAGGGAGGGGTATAAAGTTGTGTGTGTAAGTGTATGTGTGAGGGGTATAAAGTGTGTGTGAGTGAGGGAGGGGTATAAAGTTGTGTGTGTAAGTGTATGTGTGAGGGGTATAAAGTGTGTGTGAGTGAGGGAGGGGTATAAAGTTGTGTGTGTAAGTGTATGTGTGAGGGGTATAAAGTGTGTGTGAGTGAGGGAGGGGTATAAAGTTGTGTGTGTAAGTGTATGTGTGAGGGGTATAAAGTGTGTGTGAGTGAGGGAGGGGTATAAAGTTGTGTGTGTAAGTGTATGTGTGAGGGGTATAAAGTGTGTGTGAGTGAGGGAGGGGTATAAAGTTGTGTGTGTAAGTGTATGTGTGAGGGGTATAAAGTGTGTGTGAGTGAGGGAGGGGTATAAAGTTGTGTGTGTAAGTGTATGTGTGAGGGGTATAAAGTTGTGTGTGTAAGTGTATGTGTGAGGGGTATAAAGTTGTGTGTGTAAGTGTATGTGTGAGGGGTATAAAGTGTGTGTGAGTGAGGGAGGGGTATAAAGTTGTGTGTGTAAGTGTATGTGTGAGGGGTATAAAGTGTGTGTGAGTGAGGGAGGGGTATAAAGTTGTGTGTGTAAGTGTATGTGTGAGGGGTATAAAGTTGTGTGTGTAAGTGTATGTGTGAGGGGTATAAAGTGTGTGTGAGTGAGGGAGGGGTATAAAGTTGTGTGTGTAAGTGTATGTGTGAGGGGTATAAAGTTGTGTGTGTAAGTGTATGTGTGAGGGGTATAAAGTGTGACCTCACCACTTCTTTCCTCTCAGATGCTCTACGAGTGAGACGCGTTAGGGTTAGGGTTAGGGTTAGGGTTAGGGTTAGGGAGTCCTTTCCTCAACACAAGAAAGCTTTTGGTGTTATTTTCCTTATGATCAACACCTAATAAACTTATGTTTTTATAGAGAGGCCTCAGGTGTGGTTGATCTGCAGAAATTCCAGAACAAGCCATTTTATTCGCCGTGGGGCTTTTCCGCCTTTATCCTTGTCAGTGTTTATATACTTCCACTTGCCAGCATGAACGACAAACTGCGAACTGTGACCAACCAAATAACACACAGATTTACCTTTCATAGTCTTTGTGAACTTTTACAGAGCAGAAGTTTATACAGTGCATTCATTATCAAACCAGAGATGATGATAATACACTGGATCACAGCTACAAAATTCTTAAAGATCCATGTTGCCCTGTCCACTGAGCAGCCCCGGTCACTGTTTGGGTGATCTATTCCAACTACAGGTAAAAACTAAAATATGCAAAGCCTGTGGTCCAAAAAGTGAAGAAATGGGCCAGTGAGGCAAAACAGGAAATGCAAGACTGTTTGACTGAAGTATTTTTGAAGCTGCAACTGGTAACCTGGACGAAACGGCCCAATACCGTCATCAGCTTTCGGAAGACGTTTGCGAAAAAGAAAAAGAACAGGTTATTAATAAATATCTAATCGGTAAGGACTGAATATGGAAGCTATGTTTAACAATCTTCATGTAAAAAAAAGTCAGATGTTTTACTAGCTTTGCCAAGATATTTTTGTGATGAAGAAATGAAGAGTTGATGGAATGATGGAAATGAAGGCACATGTGTTCTGTTTATGGTAATGGGTCATAGCTCGTACACTAATGTGGGCGGGGTTAGGCGCAGATACTGACCCGTCTACAGTATCTAATGCACATGCTGTGGCTGTGCACCCAAGGTGGCAGCTCCCATGACATCCATCCTGGTGAACTTAAAAATTGGGAGTCAAAAGTGGGAGTCAAATCAAATCTATTGCACACGTAATAACACGCCATGGTTCACAGCCAAGCTAAGACAACTTTGCCAAGCCAAGAAGGATCAGAAGTGGACATAGAGCCCTGTACAAGCAGGCCAAGAAGAAGGTGAATGTCTGCTGCATTGTTGTTGTGACGCTCACGGAAAGGCGAAGGACGAGGCACAGATCCAGCGTTTCACAGACTGTCAATTTAATGGACATACAAATAAAGCGCAGATAGCGCACGTGCAACAACGACACTCAAACACATGTATGACTCAAAGACGAGTACAGGACACTGCACGAACGCACATTAAATAGACAAACCACATAAACCCCAAGTGATGACGAGACGAACCACGGGTGAGACGGATTATCACAAGACGTAACCGCACCCACAGAGATCCACAGACGCAGACAACTAGACGTAGACAACGTAGACACACGCCCAAAGGGGAGGGGTCAGGGGTCGTAACGTGACAGTTGTGCAATCAGAACAACTTCGAGTGACTGGAGAAAATGGTGGACCTTAGGACCACTCGGCACCGCTCCACCTCACAACATCACAATTAGTGTCTACTACAATAATGTATAGTTTAGTGCTATATTACAACTTCATTCCTTTACATAGTCACTACAAATATTAGCACCACCACACACTGGCACTTTAAGCATCCCATTGTCTTGTACATATACTGTATGTTGTGTTTTGGGATGGATGTTACTTTAAATTTGATATTTGCGCATAAAGTGGCCATGACTACGGTCAAGCACTCACATGCAGTACGTTTTATTATAAGGGATATTGAAAGGACCGGTGTGTGTGTGTGTGTGTGTGTGTGTGTGAGTATGTGCATGTGTACTGCAGCTGAGTAGGTAGTTGACATGAGACCTATCATAATAATTCAAGGGTCCTTGTGCATGGGTTACGTATATGTAATTAAACTTCACCAGGAAGCTTTACCTTGTATGAATTTGTTTCCTAACAACAGACATTTCTGTTTTCACACTCCCATCAGAGCGCTGTAGGAACACTTGGCAGTAGATTAGAGCTTTGCATCTTTCCACTCCAAAATTTCCTTTATTTTTGCCTTTTAATCAAAGTGCCCTTGGAGCTGATTTTGTGGGTTAGGGGCCATACAAAACGCTCTGCTTGGTATATGTCCTTGATCAGCATGCACTGTGTAGTCAGTCTTTTACAGATAGAAATGTACCACAGCCTTGAATGTCTCTTTCATGATGAATGAGCCTTACAAGACTTTCATAAAGCCCTTAACAGGAATTAAAGACTTTAAACACTAGGGGGTAGTGTGGCGCTGATATCAGAACAGAACGTTCTCGTACTCACGGAGACTGATGCTAATGGTCTAGTTATATTGCAGACCTCGTTATTTTTGCAAACCCGTTCCAAATTCACATTTGTTCTTAAGTGGAGTTTTACGACATTATGTGACAACGCTTACACTTCACATGTCTTAGCCTCCAACACACGTTTTATGTCTAGCAGGTCTGGCCTCATGACAATCATCTCGTGTTTCTACATTATGGAGGGTCGGGATTGTTGCCCTGGGTGACTAGGGGGCAGAGGTTAATGGATGTCAGTCTAAACTGGCAAAGGACGAAGGAGAATAAACTGCCTAAAACAATATCCATACCCAGTTCACCTCATCATATTTACATAATGGTCTCAGTGTTCTTTGTAATTCACTGGCAACGTTAGTGTTCTGGAGTGCTGCATGCTTTTAACTAATGCCCTGGGTCTTCGTTGTTATCTGATGGACTGTGAAATTATTACTGGGGTAATTACAGTCTGAGAGATCACCACTGCCTTTCACGTTAGACCTCAGTTATAATCATTGCAGCGTTCATCGTTTACTTACAACAGACCAGAACCCCCGTGTGGATGCAGGTGAGAGCGGACCTCTTGGCTGTGGCTTGTGGTGTGCAGCGCGGCTTCTGCGTTACGTCCTTTTCCAGGCCGGGCTGCTCTTCTCGGGTTTCCCCCGTGCTGGGCAGGTTGGAGAGATGTTGAGAAGAGAGAGAGCATCCTTGTGAGCAGGTCAGGTGCTTCAAGCGTGCCCTGTAACACCGCATTTGATCTTTTTCGCCTGCGTAAACATTACGTTAGTTAGTTATAGACAGGGCCGGAGTGGGCCACTATTTCAGCCCGGGAGTTTCATGCCCAAATCCGGCCCAAAATTATTTTCCCCTCTCAATCGGCCCAAACTAGAGATTGACATGAGCCAGCCCATCGGGAATCCTCCCGAATCTCCCGATTAGCCACTCCGGCTCTGGTTATAGAGTACAATATTTACGCACCCTCATGGACGTTCTTTATGCATGCTCTCAGGTCGTATTCATGCTCTGCAGAATACGGCAAAGAACCTTATTGCTGTTCTTGTGTGTGTCTTTCTACCAGGTTAGCATGGGCTAGCGTGGGTTAGTTGGTTGGGATCTAAGGGGGGAGTGGGGGGGGGGGGGGGGGGGGGGGGGGGTTAGGGCCGGTTCCTTGTCACTACTGAGTCCCCCCACTCAACCTGCCCACTGGTCTGAATAATGGATTGGCAGCTGTAGGGGGTCTCGCCTGGGGCTTATTAAAAATATATTTCACTGCATCAGAGAGCAAACGCAGACACTATGAGCCACTAAACAGTCCTGCTCTTCCATAGACATACATCCAAATGCCCTGGTCACTTTGTGTGTGTGTGTGTGTGTGTGTGTGTGGGAGAGACACCATGTCTCCAAAGTCCTTTCTGTAGATATCCTCTTTATGATTTTTTTTCCTCCGCACCTCCCTCCTGTCTTTCTTCTGTTTGCTCACATTTCTGTGGTGAGTCTTTGTTGTCTTTCTTTAAACGTCTCTCATTCTGCAAATCTCCCGTTACCCCCGGCTCTCTCCCTTCCTCACTGAGGCATTCCCCTCTTGTCCACCTCCCCCCCCCCCTTCCCACACTCCCCCCCCACCTCCCCCCCTTCCCCAAACCGAGTCTCCTCCTCAGATGTATTCTCCAGTCAGTGGGGTGGAACTGCAGCGGCTGCCTGAGGAGACGAGAGTGTGGGAGAGAGCCAGCGAGAGAGAGAGAGAGAGAGTGAGCGAGGGTGGCGTGGCTGAGCTACGTCTGGGTCAGAGTGGTCTGTCATCTCAGACAATCAGAGAGCGCGTGAGCGGAGGAGAGGCAGAGCGGCGGAGAGCGCGAGAGGAGGGAGATATGTCAGAGGATGTGGTTTTCCTGAGCTTGCAGAACAACTGCGCGGACATACTTTGAGCGTGACCTAAACACGCGCCTGCACAGTGTGTTTGCCGCGCTCTGTTTGGCTTCCTGAGGAGGACCGAGCCCCTGATCCCGCCGGGATTGAGAAGACGGGAGCCTGGCTTCACTCCCTTCGCTCCAGCACGCTGACTTCACGCCGGATCTGCGGAATTCTTTTTCTCCTCCTAGTTCCTCTCCTGCCTGCTCGCACCTCTGCTCCCCGTGCCAAACGTCGCATCTGATCTCGGCTCACCGGCATCTGTGCGGTTCACGGCGACGTCGCTCCGCTGATCAGAGTCAAACTTCCAGCACCTGCGGATCCCAACAGGTAACTGATGCGCCTCTTGATCTCTGTGTGTCTGTGGCGTCTCCACTGTTCCCACTTAATGCTCTCAGTCATGACATGTACTGCATGCTCCTGACAGCTGAGAGCAGGACAGGCTGAGCTGATGGACAGGGTAGCAGCGGAATCCACCCTTAATGGCCTTTCCACACACCGCAACTCCTCATACACTCTCTGACACACTGCAAGAGCCAATGTATTCCACTCACACACACACACACACACACACACACACACACACACACACACACACACACACACACACACACACACACACGCAAACACACACACACCTCACAATCACAGATCACAATCATACAAATCAATGATGTGGTTTGCCAGGAATCACATGCACAAAGCCTGATCTTTGAGAAAGCTCACCTGACTGGAGCACTTGACCTTTTCTCTTTTATGAGAACATGTGTGCTGTTCATGTCAAGTTTGCACTTGCTGGAACACAGAGGTCCTCCGCACGACACTGACAGGAGCGAGAGGAACACAGATGAAGTAAACAAAAAGAGAAATGTGGGCCAGTGGGGGGGGGGACCGAGGGGCAAACTGTCATTAATCAGTTCCAGTGGCTGCCCGCAAGGCAGCAAGCACTAGGGCATGCCAGGCGGCGTGCCGGGTGGAGCGTGCCGGGTGGAGGGCCGCGGGTGTAGATGCGGGTCACAGGATGTGAGGCACCAGCGCTCGCCGCCACCACCGTCTATCACGCACTAACGTATAGATGTGACTCACATCAGATGTCTCGCAGACCTTTACGGCTCTCGAGTTTGGCCGTTCTCCAATGAGCGCTACCTGAGATTATCATGAGTTGTCAGGTGTCCAACTTCATGAAGTCATACATTTTGTGAAGCTTTTACTACACGAACCTGCTGATGTTCGACTCGGGCTTTGACGCTAGCCTCATGCGTATGCATCCGATATCCTGAATGCTCAATAACTTTTTTTGCTTCGGTCCTTCCACAGCTGATGTTATATGTGTTTTGTTTTGAGACATATTTACTATAAAGGTTACAACCATATTTTCTATGGTTTAGTAATCTGATATGAATACAATGACACTCCCCAAGGCTCTAAAATGATTAACTGCCTGTTCCATCTGTCAGTTAGTAACTCACAGTAATGTGTTGGGCTTATGCTAATGAGTTAGAAACCCAGGCTGTCATATCAGCCACACTGTACGTCTGTAGATGTAATTTGGTCTTTTTTGTAACTCCTATAGACAGGATCCAGGTGAGTGTAGGCAGCTGTGCTCATGTTTGAGGACGCATGATTAATACTAGCAAAAGCTCCAATATTTTGATAACCTGATTAGGATAGAGAATCCTCTCTTGTGCCCAATTAAATCTAATTGAGCTAATTGGAATGCCTTGGTGAACTGGAAACTTAATCACTCCATACTGCGCAGACCTGCCTCTGAAATGACTGACACATAATGTCTTACCCCCTCCCCCATATATCTTTTTTCTCCCCCCCCCCCCTCATCATTTCTGAAGCATCAGAGCTGTTTCTCTCGCCCCGTGTAATTAGGGCAGTGTTTCCTCCCGCTGTGTTTCTCGGGCGAGGCTCCCACTCCAAGAGAAAAGGAAGTGGCGCCTCCCCTGATGAGGCGGTGTACGAATCAGATGTCATTCTGTGCTCTCGTCGCCACGGCGCCGGTCGAGTTGCCTTAGCTCCACCATGTGATGGAAGATGAATGGTAATTTGTGCTGCTCTGTGCTTCGCCTCGCCGCTCTCAACGGCTCACGCTCCCGCGATTCACGCAGAAATGAGGTGCCCCTCTTCCCTGATGTGCTAGAAGGTCATGGGCAAAAAAAACAAAACAACAAAAAAAAAAATCCCAGCAAGCCTTTGGCAGTGTGGTGTCATAGGAGAGAATATTAAAGGAAGTCTATGAGAAGGTCTCGGGAAGCCTTGGGCTTGTACTATTTAACAGGCCAGTGTCAGAGAAGCCAGCCACAGAAAACACACAGGTGATGTTTCTTAAAGATGGATTGACTCACTTTGTAATGGGTGGTCAAGAAAATTGCAGTGGTATTGATCCTGTAATGCTGAGGAAGGACTTGTCAATACTCTGTCTGGGGGAAGATGAGCATGACCTCCGTTTGCCGTAATGAAGAAATGACCATAAGCGCATTTAGATCATAGCACGATTATTTGCCTGGAATGTGCACATGCTATTTTGAAAAGAAGCAGTGTGTGTGTGTGTGTGTGTGTGTGTGTGGGTGGGGGGTGTTCTCCAGTATTTGCTTTTAATAGACTTAATGTGATTTTTTTTGTCTTTGCAGACTACTTCTCTGTCTATAGTTCAGGTCGTTTATAGTCTGCCATTATGCCAGTAAAGCTGTGAGCTGAATCACAAAGTGGGAATATATTTGTCTACCAGAATGGGGAACAAAAATCTCAATTAGAAAGAAGACAGTGGAGAGAGAGGGAGAGGCTGAGTCAAAGGGAAAAATAAAGGATGAGGGTGGAGGAAAGAGGGAGAGAAAGAGAGAGAGATATTGCTGTCCTTTATTCTCCTGTGTATGAAATCGTTGTCAAGGGGCCGGTTCCCATGGCAATTCCCTGCGCTGTGTCTGGGTTTGCTGCGCGGCCATGGTCAGGTCTGGAGACAGTGCGGAGCGGACGGGCCGTCTGGACCCCGGGCGAACAAAAGGCGGAGTGTCTCTCGCTCCTCATCGTGCGGCCTTCAGCGACACAGACAGACGCGGGGCGAGGTTTTATTTTTAAAGCAACACTCTCCATGTGATGGTCATACTCTCGTTTGATGTGTCTCACAAAAATAGCGTGAGACAGGGTTGCAGGTTTAACCAGGAAAGGTCAGCTATTGTAAACAGGGCTTTTTTATTTTGGTTTCCGCTCAAGTCACTACGCATGCTACACATAGCCCAGTTCTACCTTTTCTTACATGCTTCCCTATTCTTTCCATCAGCTGTACTAAAAATGTCAGCCGCACCTGTGACTCACTGCTCTCGGGCACACTGGGTTCACAAAACCACCCCCCCCACCCCCCCACCCCAGATCTCTGGCTGTTTGTAGAGCCCTGTTTCTCTCATCATGTGACCTGCCAGCACTCACAAACACGAGCCTGCCTGTGCAAGCTGCTCCCACCCAGGTGAGGGGTCTTATGCGGGAGGCAGGAAGTGAAGGAAGGAAAGAGGAAGTCCAAAGTTGGGAGACCTCTCCCCCCGAGCCCCAGGAATCTGCTCTACCGCTGCTCAGACAGAGGCACCGGCAGGAAACTGTCCCTCAGGCTGCTGCTGCGTGATTGGACCTTAACAAGGGCGAAGGTCACACACAGAGAAGTCACACACACACACACACACACACACACACACACACGTCTGTGTTGCTTTAGGAACACGAGCTGAAGCCTTGCTGGAACTTGACGTTCGACACAGTCAAGCCAGAAGCATTGGTCACGTTGGAGATTCCTCAGATGTCATTCCTGCAAATCATTGCATGAAGGGGACGATCCTGGTGAAATTCCTAAGACTGGACAGCAAAATGCTGTTGGTGGTTGTAGACCCCCCTGCTGTGGTCACGCTGATGGACGCTGCTGTGGTCACGCTGATGGACGCCAATGGTCATGCTTTGGCCTCCAGCACCTGCGGCCCTTTTCTTCTTCTCTCTCTCTTTTCTTTTTGATTTTTCACATGCCAAGGGTGCAGACCATTTACTCCTCTACTGCTGCATCACGGCAGCAGGCAGAGAGACGACGGGAGACGGGGACAGGCGAGGGGGACGGGGACAGGCGAGGGGGACAGGGACAGGCGAGGAGAGGTTGGCCCAGGAGGGAAGGGCTGCCTGGCTGCTTGGCAGCGTGTGGCTGAACTTCAGAGAGCCTGCAGTCACTCTGAAAATCATAAACAGCTCCCACTTTCTCCATCGGCTCTAAAAATATCTCGCCCCTCGCTGTCTCCACGCCCTCCCATCTCCGTGGGCTGTGCACAAACACACACACACACACACACACACACGGCCCCCCTCATTCCAGGCCTCCCCTCCCTTGTCTCTCTCCCCTGCTTTGTTCAGGCTGTTCCCGCTCCGGCAGATTACACGCCGAGCAGGACCTCCCGCGACATCCCGCGACCACGTCCGGAGCTCCAAACCCACTCCGAGATTTCCAAGAGAGCCGTTCGGGACCGTTCCCTAATATCTGAGCCTTGTTTTAGTGGAGGTCTGCTTTTCACCTTCTATCTTCCTGTGTCTGATGACTGAACAGTTCTGACGCTTTCACTAGAGCGTTCTGTAGTCTGAGGGCTAGAAGCAGCAGTTCTGGAGATATCACCGCTGAAGGAGGGCTGGGCTGGAATTTAGATTTTTGTTTTCTATTTGGCACTCTGTCACTCCCTCTACCCCACTAACATCTCTGTGTCTTGCCTCAGAAAGTGAAATCTTGCTCAGAGTGAAACAGAGAAATTAGCTCATTGCATACAGAAAAAAAGAGAGAAAAAAAGTCAGGATTAAATATTTCTATTTTTTTCCCCCTGAAGCTGCACTGGGGATGGTTTCCAGCATCCTGCCTGCAGTGTTTCATGGCTCATTTCATTTCTTTGGGTGGGTGGGGGCCCGTCCCTCAGACATGATCACCGCACCGGAGACATCATTTTCCCAATGGGCCCGGCACCGCCGTTGATAACAAAACACTTGTGCTCATAGACGCATAAGCAAAAACATCAGTTCTCATGACGGCTTCTCGCCAGGTTCGTAATTAAGTCCAGCTTCGCTCCCCGCGCTGCTGCCTCGCCCCGATGTCTCCGTGAACAGCGCGGCCGCCGAAATTGCCGTGATTGATTCTCACCTCTCGGTCCTCCTCGCTCACCTCATTAGCCGCCTTTTTCTTTCACGGCCACGCGCGGTGCCGCCTCCCGGATTAGCCGGGCCGGCCCAAGGCCTCGCCACGTAATTAGAAAAGAACATAATAAAGTCCTTTTGCCCCCACCAACCCACCCTCGTTTGTTCAGCTCACCACGGGGACGTCACCCACCTCCGTCCAATCGCCCGCCTCGCCGACCTGCGATTGCCCCGGTGAAGGTGGGCAAATACGGCGATGGCAGCCGTGTACTCGTCTGTCCACGTTGCTGGAGAAATGGTCGCTAGCTAAGGCCTAATACTCATTTACTGTATTTATTTATTTATAATCTCACAGCCATCAGAAGTCATTATGCTGACTTTAATTAGGTCGTTTTCTCTCTCTCTCGCTCTCTCTCTCTCTCTGAAACACATGGGTAGCAAAAAAACATTCTGGGGTTTCTATTTTCATCTCAACTGAAATAACCACTGACGTAGGCATTAAACTGACAGTGTGTGTATGGTACATGAACAGGTGTCTTTAAAAAGTTCCTTTAGTTTGCAGCTGACTTCTTTAAGTGAACATCTTTAGCAAACATGCAGAATGAAAAGCAGAACAGGTTGTTCCTATAAATGTTACTGTATTCTATGGTATATTCCGTGTTGCAAATAGCTTTAAGGTACCTCACTGCCCACTTCACTAAAAACATCTTAATTTAGAAAGACACTTTCATTCCTTATCAAACTGAACAAGGCACCTTCGACATCTGTAGCACTGTTCTCCTTCACCTTCCACAACATTTACCTCTCTCTTACCCTCACTTTCTCTCTTTCTCTCTCTGTCTCTCACCCTTTCTCTCTCACATTCCCTCTCTCCATCTCCATCCCCCCGTCAGGTCCAGAGAGATGGGCTGTGGGTTGAGGAAGATCCGTCAGACAGAGGACAGCAGTCCAGGAAAGATCTACTCCACCCTCAAGAGACCACAGGTGGAGACCAAGATTGGAGTGGCCCACACATACTGCCACCTTGACTTCCTGGTTGGAAAAGAAGGTACGTCAATTACCAGTGACACCACCAAGTGCACACTGTTATTGGGTACAGAGACAATGGCAAGATGTTGAAAAAAGATCCCTTCAAAGTAACTTTCAAACAGCCTGACGACAAACAGAATTCCTGCTTGATTCTGCACAGCTTTCACAAATCCTCAAACTGATGATGCTCACAGTTTTTTTTTCTCCAAAAAGTGATGACACTTGCAAATGATCACAGCAAATCCTTCCATGGTCCTGGTGCACTCTCAGGTCCTCTTCTCAGCTCGTCAGAGCTGGTTGGCGGGTTTGAGAGCACGTCGCACCTGCCTTTCTCCACTCGTAAGATGCTGTGTGATCTTACGTGTGCTCGGAGGCACCTAGAGACGTGTTGAGATGGGACGGGGGTGGGGGGTCTGTGCAGAGCCTCTGAACCCCACCGACTGTGAAGCAGATGATGGCAGGAAGCTCTGGGGGGATATAGCTAAATACAGCTGTCAGAGTTTTACCACGTACAAAAGTGGGGTGGAATGGTATGCGTACCAAACGTCGTAAATCAGCACACTTGCTGACAATCCAGAGCAGAGACCACTTTAATCCCGTATGGAGCTTGCAGATTAACACTGAGGTTTAACTAAAGCTAAAATGTCCTCCCTCTCTCCCTCTCTCCCTCTATCCCTTTTATGGAATACAGTTATCCTGATTGAAAAGGCAACCCAGAACCCCACCCTCTACCAGTAAAATAGGATTATCTTCATTTATAATACCCACCCCCCACCCACCCCATCTCACCCACAAAAAATCTAAAGTTGCTAATAAAAATTAAGTAACTTACGGTCAGTTACGGTATGCAAATATGTTGAAGCTTATTGGCTTTCTGTCTCCCTAATCGTCTATTTTTCAGTGCCAAGCCGATACCAAAATTCTCAAAACGTTTCGGTTCCTTTTTCTTGTGGTACCGAAGCTTTCACAGATTTCACAGACAGATTTAATAAGGGCAGCACAATGTGCCTACACACTAAATGCTAAAACAACAACACAAACATGAGAAATGGTAAAAAAGTAAAAAAAAATAAATAAAAAGCAGGTTTAAGTAAAAAGAAATTGTCAAAATGTTCGTAACCTGAAACATTGTTATTTTTGAACAGCTATATCTCTTACTATGCTCATCACAACGTTCACAAATGGATAACGTTAGCTTGCTTAGGCTAACGCGGCGGTAGTAAAAAGTTCATATTTTAAAAGCTACATAAACGATGTTTACTCTAGTCCCCGCTCATAATATTAATCTGCTTGTAGTAGACTGTGTGTCCAGCAAATATGTGTTTTTCTTCAAGCTATTTTGTGTATTTATGTGTACAAAAAGTAATTTATACTTGGTAGAACCAAGGTATTTCATGCAATTGGTAACCAAATCACACTTTTTTGGCTGGAAAACAAGTTTATGGTGACATATGTTCATTTCGTTGGTTTATATTTTTTAGTGGTATCAAAATTGGTATGAGAGTCGCAGAACTGTAGTGGAATTGGTACCGACTAATACATTTCTGGTATCATGATATCCCTAGGCACAAGTACCACTTACCTGGCATGAATGATTGTGCATGTGTAATAATCTCTGAAAGTCATATGAGGGGCCTGATTAGGACTGCTAAAAGATAAGGAATAACACAGCCATATCTGGCCTTCACTGGTGGACAGTGCCTTATGGATAGGAGGAGGCCATTTTGACATGCACTGCATGTTTTACTATACACACACTGTAAAAACTTCATCTTACAACATCTCTTCAAGTTACCACATATTTTTTATTGAGTTCAAAAATGATTAACCATTTAAATGTGCAGTAAATCATTTTCAATGAACACTTTCATTAAATTGTTTCTATATCTTGATAGATATGTATCTTTGACTATAATCAGCAACAGAAAATTTCAAGGTCATCCATCTGTATTAACCAATCAAACAACTCTTCAAAGAAGCAGTTCTCTCTGTCAATTTGTTTACACGTTTTCAGCATATACAAATGAAGTCTAAGCCCTAAGAAAAAAAAAATGTGTATTATACTAGTGTCTGCACAATAACCTCTACCAAGCTTAATGATCCCTGACTCTTCTCTGCTGGAGAGATACGATTGCATATTTGTTAATAATATTAACCATGTTTATGGTTCCATGGTCAAATCCATGCATTCATCTCCCGGAAGACATGTACATGTGGTAAGCAGTACGGAGCATTGAAGTCGAACCAACTACATTACAATCTAGCGTGATTAGGTGATGCAGATCCACCATCGATCACCCAGGCGACAAAGTGTGCCAGATGTTATAATTATGCCGCCGCCCACTGTCAGGAGGGCCACGTTATCAATTTAATAGAATTGCTTGTTTCTGACACATTCTTGAACGTTAGACTAAATGAACAGCGTGCGGTTGCAGGGTGCTCGCCCAGAGGGTGGAGAAGAAGCTCTCTGCAGGGTTCCCCTAGCAGCATTGTGGTTCCCGGGGTCCAGGCGCGATAGGAGTGCGCACAACACTCCAGGAGTGAAAGTGTTTCAACCACAACCCACACCCCAAACGAGCTCCAGGTTCGGTGCATGTCCCTGTATTTTCAGACATGCATTTAAACATGACGAGAATAAGGAGCAGAAAACCCCCGTTTAGAAAAAGGCCCTCTGCTAGCACATAGCCAGAGCCCAGCGCGTAGCATGCTTCCCATTAACTCCGCACTACATCGCACATGCAGCCACGGAACATACCCACAGATGGAGGGGGTGGAGGTCCACAGGGAACTGTGGCTGAACAATTAATCATTCATTAATTTGTATTGTGAGATTTGCCTTTGCAACACAAACACATGGATACGTGGATCTGATATAAGAAAATACATTTTTTGTGATCAGGTGTTGTGAGGATTCTCAAACATCCCATGCGAGTTGTTCTGTGAGTGTTTGTCAGAGCCCACACAGCCGCAGGATCCTAGCAATATAAATCATTTGGGTCAGAATAACATAGGCAGCCGCAGATGTAAAATATCAGTCGCTGAACGTCCTGTAGAGGCGTAGCGGTGTTCTGTCCGTGGGGGGCAGTCCTGTAGAGAGACAGGCTTCCTCCCGCCCCTCGTCTCCAGGTGCCGTGGCAACAGAGGCTACACCCGCTGCTCTTCGGTCTCCTGTTATTTACGGCTCCCTAACGTCACGTTCTCCCCCCCCCCCCCCCCCCCTCCGGCCACCAGCCCGCACTTACTTTCAAGACCTGCACATTCCCTGAAGACCAGTACCTACTGGCACATTCACGGGTGGGCCTAAGTAGGTGGTTTATTCTCACCAGTGTATGCTGCAACCCCAAACTAAACCCCCCCACCTCCCCCCCACACAGGTCTATGCACAATCTTTCATTCAAGTCAGTGAGATGTGACTACGGAGTGTAACATCGCATTTATATGCAAAGTTGCTTAATAGCGTGAGACCTTACAGGAACGCTTCATCTGCAGACGTTAACATGACTAACGGCGAATGGAAAGCCAATGGCCAGGACTATTGCACCATGTGACAAGGAAACGCTAGCTGACCCCACAATAACCTTCACTCGTTGTTAGCCTGCGTAGCATTTGTGTGTGAATTATTACTTTAACGCAAGTTCTGTATGGAGCTGAATGAGGAGCGGAACAGTGTGTGTGTGTGTGTGTGTGTGTGTGTGTGTGTGTGTGTGTGTGTGTGTGTGTGTGTGTGTGTGCAGGGGCAAATTAGATCAGGGAAGCCCCCCCTTTCATCCCATTTGCAGCTGCAGGTAATGGAGATGCAGAATAGAGAGAGGCCACTGCCCACTGTAACCCTGGACCTCCACCCACAGAGCCCTCCACCTCAGCTACACCCTGCCAGTCAGAGACTATTCAGTCATCAGTGTCTTACTGCGACTTGATTTCGTGGTGTTTGCCGTGACAATACTGTGCAGTTTGATCCCATTTCATCTCTCGGGAATGCTTTGGCAGTAAAACTAGATTGGCAAACATTAATTTGTTTCAACATCAGCGCTGGCTTCATATTTCTGAAGTGAGGTGCTTCAGTACTGTCTGAATGATTACATTACATCAGATCCATCAAAGCAAATCACCCTTTCCTCATTTTACAGATTTTACAAACTCATAAACATGCAAATGAAAATAAACCAGTAAACGCAGACTGATGTTAGCAGTGCTGAAGCCTTTTCTCCTGCTGCTCTGGACTGGTCTTCAGCAATATGTTTATTTAGGGAAAAGGGGAGTGATTAAAGTGCATCTGGGCTTCCTAAAGTTTCATCTAGGGAAAATTCTGCCTGGCTTGCACTGAACCTGTCTCTAGTTTTTCGGTCACTGTTCAACTGTTCTGAGTTCCATTCAGTTGGTGCACTGAACCTATTCAGCCATGATGACCCTTCAAAAGCCCTCCAGGCCTGTGTGCCTTATGGGCAGAGGGTTTCTCTCCCTTTCCTGCTGCGTGCTGTACGTTCAGGTGAGGTGGCGATGACTCTCCACTCTTCTCTTGTCTGCTGTTTGTGGCATGTGGCACGCGACCATCAGCATATCTCCATCACCAGTGTGGGGAGTGTCGTGCGCCTGCTCTGTCACGTCGCGAGCATCAACAGGAAACCCAGATCTGTGCACGGTTCCTTCCTGTCTGAACACACCGTCAATCGCGGGTGTCAGATCTGCACTGGCTGCACTGTTCTATCTCGGCAGCTGCTAACTCAGGAAACGCATAGTGCTTTAACTGATTTCCTAAGTCAGGAGAGCGGGGGGTAGTTTTTCAGAGGTTTAGCTAAAGCTCTGTCTCCCAGTGCGAAGCACTTACATTGCTAAACATTGCCCCCAAACCCCCCTTTTTTGTGCTATGAGGCTAAGAGGTTCTTTCCCCGATTAGATTTTCCTGGCAGGCTCTTGCCAAAGTGGGAGCACGCCATGTTGCTGCTCAGGGGTGTTTGCCCTGCATTCTGCCTGTCATTAAAGGCTTTTGTTTTACACTGAAGCATTCTGCGCTCCCCTCTGAGAGAGAGAGAGAGAAAGAGAGAGAGACACAGAGAGGGAAAGAGAGAAAGAGAGAGAGAGAGAGAGAGAGAGAGAAAGGGAGAGAGACAGAGGGAGAGAGAGAGAGACAGTGGGAGAGAGAGAGAGAGAGAGAGAGAGAGACAGAGGGAGAGAGAGCTCATACACCCCTGATGTCCCTTATTGTCCTCATCCTCTTATCCAGAATGACATTATTGATCGTGTGGGACTGCAATCTCCAAATCTGCACCAGTGAATAAAACAGCATGAATTTAACAAAAACAGCTCTTCTCTCTTTCTGCCTGTGTCTCCCTCTCTCTCTCTCTCTTTCTCTCTTTCTCTCTCTCTCTTTCTCCTCTTTGTGGTGGAAACAAATGAGAAGTGAATGTTATTTTCAGACATAAAAGGGAGCCACGCATTCCCTACAGTCTGTGGCTTTCCTAGGAAACACTATTTGCGGTTGTATCAACACTGAGGTTGTGAAAATATTCAAACAGGCATGGCGGCCTGTCCATACAGCCCTTTGCCTTTCTCATACACTTCTGGTTAATCACACCTAAAGCAATATTTTTGCTGGTCCTTGTACATTAGGTGTAATGAATTATTTTGTGGTGTGTTTTGTCAATTTTCTGGATGGTACACATACTACATGTGAAAGTTGTTTATTCTTGGTCCTCAGAATTGTTTCTGTCTCTGTGGATCACTACAAATGCTTGTTTGTATGTTGTTGTTGTTTGTGAGTATAGTCGCAGAAACAGTTAGCAGATATTTTTTTCATCTTCTGGAGTAATTCCAGTTCCAAGTAGTTTTAGTGTCACCTGAGTAAGAAACCCACAAATACATTTTCAAAACTAATCCTGGATGAATAATTAAACACCCCCGAGAACCGACGAGCATAATAATGATTTTTTTGGTTCATTAAAAGTTGAAAATTCCTTTTGCCCTCCTGAAGGAATTTTCAGGAGGTATATGGAGGCAGAAGGGACTCATCTTGGCACCTGGGGATGTGATGGGGGTCGTAGTCGTTAAACAATGCCTTGATAGCTTCAAGGTGAGCAGTATCCTGTTTGTGGACAGTGAAGCTGAGTGATCGTCACGGAGACAGGGGGCTGATCAGGAAGTACAGGCTGTTGCTAAGTGAAGAACCCAACGGTTATTTTCTATCTTCACCCCAACACCCAGTGTGTTCAGCAGAAGTGAGAGACTAAGGTGCATCTCCCGGTGGGGAAACACACACACACACACACACACACACATGTGCAAACACACGCACAACCACTGACACACACATGCACAACCACACACACACGTGCACACACACACACACACACACACACACACACACACACACACACACACACACACACATACACACATGCACGTATGCCCTACTCAAACACACATGCATTTGAAATGCTTTAAAAAGTGTACATACATATGCCAGTGCCTTGTTTTGTTTTTTGTAGTTGATCATTTTTTAAATCTTTGAAACATGCTTTGAAACGCACGCACACACACACACACACACACAAACACAATGTGCACACACATATGCACATGCACATTTGTCCGACTCACACACACACACACACACACACACACACACAATGTGCACACACATATGCACATACACATATGTCACAAACATTTTAAATACATTTTAAATACATAAAATGTAAGGTTCTTGTACGTACATGTGCCAATGCTTCAGTGTGGGTGATGGTTGAATGTAGTTAATATTTTTTTATCTGAAACATCCTTGGGATGCTTTAACATTGAAGTGCACTGATGACTTGCTGTGAACCAAACTGCATTTCAACAGTAATTGTACATTCAGTATTGACTTCATGTTGTAACATGTTGACAAATGACCCATTTAAACCTAACCAGATTTGCTCAGTGGGGGATTATAAAAATTGCAATCCAAAAGTAAGTGAACTGACTCAAGAACAATAGACATTTTAACGTTTACATTTAAATGGTTACAAAGAAGAAAACTATACTGATGAATAAATTAACACATTATGGTTATATAACAAATACTTTATTTCCAATGCCTCCAAACCTAACTTGTTTGGTTTTTGGACTTGAAAGTGTTTCCATGGAATCAGCCTCCATGCTGGAATTGCATAGCTGTTTCCATGACGATCCACCACCTGTTGTGTGGAAGCGTTTGCACGTCTGCGAGAGGACTAGTGATTTGCGATGACACGTTCTGTGGGTTAATTTCTTTGTTAGGAGGTGTCAGAGCCGTAATGATTTCATCCGGCAAAATTCCGTATGGATAACAAGATAATAAAATGTGGTTATATCCAAACATAGCATTTCTTCTATTTATGAGCATTTATAGACATTTCTCAAGAGAATGTTCAGTGTTTGTGTATGTAATTATGAGTTAGACCTATGATCCAATGCATTAATAGCCCTTTCCCATTGTTAAAATATCCAGTTGACATAAACCACCAGACAGTGTACAAGATATTTGTCTTAAACTGCTAATCTACTATTATATAAAATGCCATCAGGCCTCTTGGCTTATTATTCAATTTCCCAGAAACATGATGCTCAAACCGAGAGAGAATTCTTGACCAGTGAGTCACTGCCCCAGACCAGAATGTGTATATGAAAGGAAGATTGTACAACTAGAGTATCTAGACTGGAGCCTCTGGGGTCGTATGCAGAATAAGAAAACACTTCCTGTGAGTCGTCGATCGTTGTTTAGGGTTCTCCCTTTTCTTCCATAAATATTTGAATATTTGAGCTGACTGGAGTGACTGCTTCTCACGCTGGAAGCCTGAAAATAACCCTCAGATACAAACACCGCTTACACGGCTGGAATGATGGATGCACTCACATGCACTCTGATTGTAATTACGCTCACCCTATGAACTCTGGGGAGAGATTTTAAATGAAATATTCCTAAGAGATGCTGGGATCGCATGGGATCATAGGGGAGCCGTCGGGATCAGGGATCCACTTTGCCGGCCTCTCACTCCGTAAAACATGCACGTAGGGTTTATGTAAAAATAGATGACACCTGACATTTTTCCCAATCTCTGTGTGTTGTTTTCCTTTAAGCTAAAGTGCTACAGTCCAATTCATGTTCTTAAATAATAAACACAGCATTGCACAGTTTCACATTCTTTTTCCTCTAAAACAAATTAACAAAGGACTTTGTGATTAGCTTAGGAGCTGAATTGGATGAGTTCTAGTGATAAAAGCACATACTGCATAGTAGTATGGTAGTCCACTAGGATATCTCTCTCTCTCTCTCTCTCTCTCTCTGAAGAACAGCACTGCAGATAAGGCATGTATGCAAGAAAGCAGTTTAACAGTCTGTTTTCTTAAAGACTTCTCGGCTGCATAAAACGCACTGTTGTGACTGGGGATAGCGTTCAGCGCTCTGCGTGGACAGCTTTTCACACGGCCTTCACTAATATGGCACTGCTGTTTGAACTATATATACGATCAGTGACAGCGTTACATTTCAAATGCATATGGAGCGTTTAAAAAAAAGCAATGCAATTTGCGTCCTGTGTCAAAAAGTCTGTAATCAAAACGCATCGAACTGATTCTCATGGTTCGGACCCGCTGATTGGTGGGTGCGTTTGAATACCACTTGATTGTTCAAGTAGGTATGACTGAACCGATCGTTAAGGCCGCTTGACAGTAGCACATTAACGAGCCCTGGTCTCCAGGACCTCATCAATGGACGAGAGACTAATTCTGATGAGAGAGTCTCCCCGTTTAGCCCAGATTGTCTTACAGGCACCGTCTCCAAGCAACAGGGCTGCAGACTCCTGGGCAGAACTACTGTCTGAGATATCCTGTCAAGCAAATAGGCGTCTGAATTCCACAGAGCGGCTATTAATAGACCTTTTTACCTGCAAAACAAATCACTCGTGCTGCACTCCATTAGGTTCTGAGGCGTTGTGTTGCCAAAGGACTCGGTTCCAGGAAAGACTGGCTGTTTTAAGATCAACCCTTAGTGGGGTTCACTGGAAATGTAAGAGCTTTTTTTCGTGTTCTCTTTAAGGAGTGTTTAAAACTGCATTTTAGAGCGCTCTCTCAAAGGCAATGTAAACCTGTTATGTATGTGGGCTTACTGTTTTTCTAAATTTTTTAAGAATTTAGTTTTAAAATACAGTTATCACTGACTTGCAAAACTGTACAAAACTGATATATGTGAGTGTCTGCTTGCCTGCTGTTTCACAGGCAGCTTTCCAAAGTCATGCTCTGAATGTGTTTTGGCATCAGTACAAATACATGGAAAATTCACACAAAACAACAGCTCTGGAAGCAAAACACAGACTGCGTGTTGAAATACATTCAGCATCGTTTAACGGAATCATTTGACCTAAGATGCATAGATGTCAGGAAAATAAATCTAAGCTGCTAGACTAGTTACCATGTTGCTCAATGTGGCGACTGCTACCCTTCGTTTAAAACCCTTAGCGTTTAAGCATTAGCATCGTCTTTGCCATCAAATGTGCTTGGTTAAAGTTATGAGCAGAGTTGTCTCATGCTTTGCATATGTGGAACAACAAGTGTCACTGGACCCCAGCCCCACCCCAAAGATGCGGAGGTGGGAGGAGATATTGAGAGGGGAGGTTAGCGACCCTGCAGCACCACCCTACAGGTAGATGGGGTCTCTGGGGTGGCATCATTACCCCAGAGACCCCATCTCCGGTAGGCCAGAGCAGGTGGAATGGAGGAATGTAGATCAGCAGAAACTGGAAAGAGGCCATCAGAGTCCAGACAGAGCCTGGGGCAGGACAGTGGAGAGGGAGGAGAGGGGTGTGTTCGTAAACCAGGGGGGCAGTTGGAGAGAGGTGTACAGTCGTCAGCTTTTGGCTAAAGGCACCAGACATCACATGAAGCTAGGGGAAGCCAAATGAATTAGGCCATCGCAGATTCCCAATATTTGAAGATAGCTGGCAAGCATATCTGAGCTGACCCAGATGAGATTCACGTGCTCACATTTGAACAAATAGTCGTTGTTTTACTGCCAATTAAGTATTATTATTTGAGTTCCAAGCAAGAATATTGTTTACACCTTCAAAATACATCTAACATTAATTTTAACAGTCAAAAACAATCAAAAGGTTTTCTACTTAATCTTGTTAAACTGAAACAGGTATTAGAAAGACAAGGTTTGTAAATTCTTTGACTGATGCCCTTTAATCTTTTGCATTTACTGCATAAATGTTTCAAGTCTCTGATTATACCCAACATGAGATGATTCAGGAGCAGTTCACAGTTTGCAGAGGGAAGATAATCTCCTCCTACACAAGGCATTTAGGTGTAGATGAGGAGATCTCAGCAATGTTTTCCATTCTCATTTTTGATAAGTTCTTCAGAGAACTTATGTGCAGGCGTGAAGGACTAAGAACCGATGATTGTAAGGCTAACCATTTTATTAATTAGCAAGTACTAAGTCCAAGGTAATGCAAAAATCTGAACTTTATTTCAAATTCACCCAAGATAAACACCTTCTCATCATTTTGAATCTAACCAGGACAGTCAGCCTTTTAGATATGAATCATGTTCATTTCGTTTTTTCAGACATCTTCTGATTGCAGTGATACACAACACGCCACATATAACAGTAATTATGTAACTGTTACTGTCTTTGAATGACAGTGATGGGGAATACCACTGTAAGAGGAAACTTGCTCTAGTAATGGTTGCTGTATTGTTCACTATGGATACACATCCTAACAAAAGACCTTTGTTATAGCAACATAACATTTCCCATACAACCATGCAAAATCAAAACGATGTGTATACAAAATGATGTGCAGAATCAAAAAGATGTGTGTTTGACAAAAGCACGTGGCTTCAAAATGACCAGAATTAAGTGGGTTTTTTTCCCTTCGAAATCAGATCTTGCTTGAACAGTAGTGGCCTGATTGTAGCTTTGATTACATCAATCATTAGTTACGCAGTGGTTTCTGTATCTAGCAACAAATTCAGCGCTGGACAGCCGTGAATCGAGTTGGAGCGACACACCCTGTGCAGAAGGAGAAAGCACAAGCCTAACTCAATGCAAATTCTCACTGCTACTCAGCTGTGAAATGTCTCTGGAAATGTATGCGTTAAACACTGAGACAAATGAGATACAGACATGGCCTGTATACAAGCACTGGGTTGTAATTTTTTTTCTGAGGAAGAAGACAACCAATCAGAAATGAACTTGCTTTGTTAACCACAGGCTTTTGCTGCACGTCGGTGAAGTCAAACAATTAAAGAAAATCAAGAATCTGGTTTACGCCGCTCTGCCCTGCATTCTAAACTGATGACTGAAGTGAAACAAAAATCAAGACATGGGCCACATACAGGGAAGAGTGAAAAATCCCAATACGAGTTATTCTGTAACAACGTGAAGACCAGTAAAATTGCTCAGGGAATTGATTGCATGAATCATAAAGGCTACCGGGTAAAAAGCAAGAAGGTTTTTCTCCAATTGGAATAATGCTTGTAATGGAGGTCTTTCTTTGTAAGTAATCGTGATGAAATACACATCGGTGTTATTCTCAAAATCTGTAGGAAGCCAAGAAAAAAGATGGAAATGCTTCTTCTCTTTCTTTGAGCTGTAAGCGTTTTGTGGTTTCTACATACAGCAGAAAGCCTGTGTGGAAGCTGACTACCTATTAAATGTGATGCATTTCAAGCTGAATGACCATCGCATCATATAGAGCTACAAGTCCATCAGTACACTGGGGTGTGCATGAATCCTAAGGGCCGTCTTCGGTTCCTTCGTCTTCAGCCTTCTGTATCAGTGGCCTTCTGATGACCCTCGTGTATGGTTCTACTCATATGTGGTACTACTGGTATGTGGTATTACTCATATATGTTTCTACTCGTATATGGTTCTACTCATATATGGTACTACTCATTTATGGTTCTACCTATATTTGATAATACTCATAAATGGTTCTCCTCGTATATGGTTCTACTCATATATGGTACTACTCATTTATGGTTCTACCTATATTTGATAATACTCATATATGTTTCTACTCGTATATGGTTCTACTCATATATGGTACTACTCATTTATGGTTCTACCTATATTTGATAATACTCATATATGTTTCTACTCGTATATGGTTCTACTCATATATGGTACTACTCATTTATGGTTCTACCTATATTTGATAATACTCATAAATGGTTCTCCTCGTATATGGTTCTACTCATATATGGTACTACTCATTTATGGTTCTACCTATATTTGATACTACTCATATATGGTTCTCCTCGTATATGGTTCATATATGGTTCTATTTGTATATTGTACTACTTTGTTGGCTCCATTTGTTCTGGTCTTTTTTGTCTGTTAATGACCCGACACTGTCTGTGATTAGAGACTGTTTTTGTTTGTTTGTTTGTTGACAGTAGGGGTTTGGCCACATGGGTGGCATAGGGTGGTGGCTGCCATCCTAGAAATATAAATAAAGATAAAAATAATTTTATTACATATTTACATTTGTTAAAATTGATTTTCATTTGTTATATTTCACTTACATTTATTATATTTTTAAAAAGTGCTGTTTGCTTTTGATTGGCTCAGCAAAAATGACACCCCAGTTCCAACATTGTTAGCAGCTGAGCAGCGTACTGTGAAAGACAATCTGACCGCGTTTGTGCCCCCCCCCCCACTCCACCGGCACTCTGACCGCGTTTCTGTCTCCCCCCACCACTCCGTCTACCTGTGTAAACTTGTTTCTTAGCTCCGTTTCACAGTACAGATGACCTTGAGTGTATCATTCATGCAGTGGATGCTTGAATGCAGGTTGTACGTTTTTTTTGTTTAAAAAGAGATATTCCCATTATGCATTACATCTTCATGTTGACTGAAATAGTTACAACAACTCTAGAGGTGTTTTAACTTAATCATTTCATTATTAGCAGCTACAGAACAAATATGATGCCAATACAGTAATATCATTCTATCATTTTACTTGTAAAAATAATGTTGTGATACGGAGCAGTGGATTTCGTTTAGAATGAATGCTTCACAATGTGTGTAAGAGTTCATTTGTGCGTATGTGGCTGGTTTAGTGTTCATTCTTTATTAGTGTGTCAGTAGCTGTTACCGTCTCTGTGGTGTGTATACTCTATATTAGTGTGTCAGTAGTTGTTACCATCTCTGTGGTGTATGTACTTTTTATTAGTGTGTCAGTAGTTATGACTGTCTCTGTGGTATGTGTACTCTATATTAGAGTGTCAGTAGTTCTTACCATATCTGTGGTGTGTGTATGCTTTATTAGTGTGTCAGTAATTGTTACCATATCTGTGATGTATGTATTCTTTATTAGTGTGTCAGTAAATGTTTCCCCTGTGGTGTGTGTACTTTCTTTCCCCCACTGAGTCAGTACATTTCTATTGTAGGCTGTGCTGTTTAGTTCAAGAGCATTTCACTGGAGCTTAAAGATCATGCTTATTCATTCTCCTTCTCCTCCAGTGCTATTATATATTCTGCAGATTCAGCTTTGCCGTAATAATAACCTAGGTGGTACTAGCACTTAGCATGCTGTTGCCACCCCGTGTGTAAAATCTTGGCCACGCCACTGGTTGGAAGGCTGGATGGGGTTTACAGGAGGGTTCAACTGAGATTATCTACAGCGGTGAGAAGACCAGAGGGAGGAGGTGGGGAGAGGAAGTGAGAAGTTTGCAGATGCAGCAGTCGGCGAGGCCAATGTTCTTCATGTCCCCGGCACGCTACTCCTGCACAGGGTCATTAGTGAGGTAATTAACGCTTAGACCTGTGCCCCAGGCTCATAGGCCCACAGTGAGCAATGACTGTTAATGACAGGAAGCTGCCTCACAAAAAGCAGTAAGTAGCTAGACGGCTCCTCATCACACACCAACGGCAGAACTGTCCAGAGAAGCTCTTCTGCATTCTCCAGGCCATCTGGAATGCTTACAAAAGTATTTGTGTAGAAGTATTTAGCGGCATATATGGTTCATATGCAATTATATATACTCATAAATATTTATGTTGCTAATGAATTTCATTTTATTGAGGGGCAATGTAGACCTGTAGACCTGTGTCAAGTTTGTTACTGCCAAACCATAAATTATCACTCTAGTCATTTTTTCCTTCCACGCTGACAGGTCCTCGACAGCTAGTGAAGCACTTTAATGCTGCATAAATGGAGTTATTAGTGTAGCTAAAATTAAGGAGGTTTTTAATCGCTATGCAGTAAAAAATCACAAGTCTATTCAGCGCAGCTGAGCCCTTTAGCTCTGCCTCTCCCGCCATGTTGTGTACTACGCCACCAGTACGCCAAACCTTCCTCCCACAATTCCACACCAGTCAGGCTGAACCCTGGTCCTTCAGGCGTCTCACACAACCCCCCCCTCCCCCGCACCGCCTCGCTCAGCCTTATTAAATTCATATTTACTCGTTTATTTTTAAATGTTTTAAATCGTGTATGCAGGCATGGAACAGTCTTGGTTCCGCAGGTTAATAACAAGGAGATTGAGGTCAGAGGGCGCATGTTAAGGGTCATTTGGGCATGTGCTTACGCAACTGACAGTAGTGAGAGACGTGCAGTTCTGAACTGTTTTGGGCTCCTGAAGTGTCTTAAGGCCCAGTGCGTGTAGCCTGGGTCCCAGTGGGACCGTCGAACATCCACTCCCCTGATGTTTGAGGGAAAGCAGTGACATTTAGCTGACACGGAAAAGCTGTGGTTTGTTCTTTTGTGCCTTCAGGGATTTCCCACTCCACGTCAGTGACTAGCATCTAAAAGTAAATGAAGAAATAATTACATTTATTATTAATAGTCTCCAGGACTCCAGACTGCCTTTGTAATTTACTTCTTACTCTTGTGTCTCTGGGCAAAGGTTATACTTCAAATTATTTTGAGGCAGGCAATTATAAGGTAATAACCTTTCACTAAACACAGCATAAATTGCTAAATGCAAACCAGATGCTTTGCAGATATTATAGCTCTAGACCTGTGTTTTTTAACTTATGCCAGATATCAAAGGTTAGCGTGTTGACTTTCAGTATATCCTGTGTGTTAAGTGACCAGCCTCCCCTCGCGAGGAGTGTCTGCGCTCAGGTACCCCGTGACTGCTGCGTTCAGGTACCCCGTGACTGCTGCGTTCAGGTACCCCGTGACTGCTGCGTTCAGGTACCCCGTGACTGCTGGGCTCCAGCGTCTGAACAGTGTAGGCGTTGGCTGCCGTTGAGAGACTGTGAGGTTTATGCTGCAGTGGGAGTTCTCACAGCGATTAAGGTTTAAGCAAGCACCCTGTGGCTGTTTTCCCAGTGGCATGTAATGAAAACCATTCCTTATTTATTCCAGTCTGATGTGCGAGAGCACCGAGAGCGTGCACCAGCGTGCGCGAGAGTGCACGAGAGTGCACGAGAGCACATGAGAGGCTTCAGAGAGAGTTAATATCTCCCGACTCCAGGAGCAGCAAACACAGCAGACTGCCTCTGGGGAATCTCACTGTTTGCACACCAAAAAGGCAAAAATCAAATCAAACAGAACGGGATTAATCACACTGAAACATAGAGCCATCCAAGGAAAGAAGACATTTGTAACTATCTGCCATTCCCTATTCTATTCTGTTCCTATCTCATGGACATCATGTCGTTCTCTCTCTCTCTCTCTCTCTCTCTCTCTCTCTCTCTCTCTCTATGTGATTGAGAAATCCTGGGTTATTTTTAGCTGGCCTACAATTTGCCTGAAGGGGCCTCTTTTTTCCTGATGGCTTCTACAATGGAGTCCTGGAATTATGCCCAGGCAAGACAGCCCTCAGATCCTGCTGGAATCAGCTGTTTTAGTCTGTTCCACATCTCTCACTCTCTCTCTCTCTTTCTCTCTCCCTCTGTCTCTCTTTCCACCACCACCACCCTCTTTCATATACCTTACCTATCCAATAAATTCTGCACAGCTTTGCTGGTGCGCGGAAGATCATAGAGAGCATCTGTATCAGAAATTGATGTTGATGTGTGCGAAGGAGAAACTTCAGTGAAACGCGTCAAGCTGCCATTCACTCTTGAGGGGTTTACCCAAACACAAGAGCCGCTCGTGCGAGCGAGAGACCTCGGGGAAGTAAACAGGCACCCAGAACGTTCTGCTTCCTGGTCCTCTTAACAGACAGAGCCGTAGCCGTGGGCCGGGCACCCTTTCGCAGCGCTGCCCGCACACGACGTGTTGCCAGGGGGCGGAGAAAGTGGCCATGTGGCGCCCTGTGTGTTCATGTTGGATTGCTCTCACTCCCGCCAGCTGTCTGAACTGTAGAATGCTGCAATTTTGAGAATCATGCCAACCAAAGCTTCAGCCATCTCTCTCTCTCTCTCTCTCTCTCTCTCTCTCTCTCTCTCTCTCTCTCTCTCTCTCTCTCTTTTTTTTTTTTCTCTGTGTCTCTCATTAGCACACGGCTGTCTTTGATTCGTCTCTTGGACGGCGTCTGCGCATGTCTTTGCATGGGCAGACAACTCTGAAGTGCAGCTCACGCTTTCTGTCTGCCTTGTCTTCATCCTGACCCCACCCCCCACTGCTCACCCCGTTCGGGGTATCGGGGCAGTCTATCAACTGTACCTCATTAATGTAAAAAGTGACTGTGAGACTGGCCTTGTCTGCCCTGCAGAGAAGGCATCAAAGCTCTCGGTTAAAAGGCTGTCTGCTCACGTCGCTCCAAACAAACACGTTTAATTGGATTTTCATCTCGGCCCATTAAATCATAGACAAGGTTAGAAAGGCACCTGCATGACTCTAATTACTAAAACAATCACTGTTATTTTTTCAGAGACCCTCACATCAACCACAACATGATGCAGTTTTCACTGTCCAATGAAAAATCGACAGTGTCAAACTGTCCCATGTGTCAAACTGTCCCTTGTTTTCTTAATGATGAACTATACTGTCCTGCTCCAACTGAGAGACACCAAACTCTCATTTTGACTTACATTTGGGATAATTCATAAACATTGCAGCTTCTCCTAATAAAGCATTCATTAACACACATTTGATCGTCCCAGTGTCTGTAGATGTGCTGAGGGGAGAGGACCTAGGCTAGTAATTGAAGATTTATTCCTCTTTGGATTGGCCTGTAGTCAGATATATTATGCTCTGCAGTGTTGGTCTGATTGAAGATTCCACCAGGGACTCAACTGGTGTGACCACGTCATGTTCAATTGTATGGTTGTTTCATCACTGACCCTTCTCTCTCTCTCTGTCTCTCTGTCTCTCTCTCTCTCTCTCTCTCTCTCTCCTCTCTCTGTCTTTTTTGCGTGTTCTGGCAGATGGAACATCCACTCTGTGCCTGTCCTCGGTGCGGGAACTGCCGTCCCAGCTGCAGGACCTCTACCAGCAGGGATTTGTCCTCACGGCTGTCCACCCCTTCGTCCACCCCTGCGGCCAGGAGCCGGCCAGCATCCAACAGCAGCTCTACCGCGTGGTCCTCACCAAACTGCCCGACAGGTGGGTACTTCTGACCACACCGCCTCACGAAAGACGGGTCCCTGGACCCTGATCCTGACCCTGAACCGTCCACCCCGACGCTGCCAGCTGCAGCCCGGCGTCTGGAACCTCGCGCGTGGCATGTGTCTGGAGATGGTGTGTGTCTGGAGATGGTGTGTGTCCAACTCAACTGGCTGGTGTGCAAAGGTCAGAGGAGTCAGAAGGACAGCAGCAGGCCCTGCACACCCCACCGCCCCAAACCCACAGCTGTCACTCACAAAGCCAGCACTGTGTGTGTGTGTGTGTGTGTGTGTGTGTGTGTGTGTGTGTGTGTGTGTTCACACACGAGTCTGTGTGGAAGTCTGGATCTGGCTCATGGTCTCTCGCTTCTGAGTGCATTTTGAGTTTATGTGTTATGTACGATCCGTGAGCACAACCAAAGTTTCCCGGCGTGAAGTGTGTGAAGAGGTGAAGAGGACCCGGGGCCCCCAGATCAGGGCCCCCTAGCTTCAGTCTCGGTGTTCTACAGCTTTCCTCCAGAGCCAGGCAGACTCGGGGAAGGACACTGCTCAGTCTGAGTGAGAAAGAGACCAGTCTGCTCTCTCTCTCCCTCCCACACTCCCTCTTCCTCCCACACTCCGTCTTCCTCTCCCTCTCTCTCCCCTAAGTCCGCTGAAGTAGCCATAACTCAGGGCGCCCAATCTAACTCAAGACCCACTAAGTTCCAGGAATCTCACGGACTTTATGGACACACCAGGAGTCCATGCTGTGCATTCCTTACAAATGAACGTCTGACATGGACCACTGAATCAAGGAGTTCCGGCTAGCTCCGGGTCATTCCTCCCTGCACAGCACAAATTGCCTTTGAAGGTGCTCATTTCTGGTCGTGTTTCTTTTTTCGGGTCATGACTGGTGTATTAAGGGTGGAATACATGTGATTTATACGCTGGGGGAAGTTGGACTGAGCTTGTCAAAATAATTTCTGTCTTGTGCATGTCATGGCAATATTAAAGGACAATACATTCCTTCATTCCTTTAACTTGCCATAAAACAGCAAGCACTCTCTCTCACACACACACACGCAATCACAGTCACACGCACAGATTTGCACACACAAGCACGCAGCTTCGGCTCACGCGTAATCCCCAACAATTAAACAAGTGATGAGCATGAAGGAGGCGCTATAGGAGTGTGACGGGAACGACGTGTTCATAAAGAGGGCTTCTGAGCACGTGCGAAAACACGGAGACAGAAATAACAAGAAGAGCCTCGAGTGAAGCACGTCAGTGACAGTGGGCTTGATTATGTGTGTGTGTGTGTGTGTGTGAGAGAGAGAGAGAGAAAGAGAGTGAGAGGGGGATGAAGGGAGGATGTGGGAGGGGTGGGATAAAGGAAGAGAGAAGAACAGAAGCATCGGGAACTGCCCCCCTTAGACAGTTCCAGCCAAGTTGCCCTGCTTTATCGCCGTTCTCTGTCACTGTGGAGACAGTTGCTCGCATCAGCAGCCCTGGAGGATCACGGAGGAAAAAGGCGGTGGAGATATGAAACAGGGCCCAGCGGCACTGCTGTTCACCTGCCAATCACCCGCGTCTGAGCACAAGAACACGGGGTGGGGGGGAGAGCAGACGAAAGGGCAACTCCACGCAACCGTTAACACCTCTCAACAACACACACAGCCAAACAGCACAGCAAGGAGGGAGGAGAAGAGAAGAAAATAGAAGAGAAGAGAAGGAGTGGAAGAGCTTGGAGGAAAGTGAGAGAGGAGATGGACAGAGCAAAGGAGGTGTTGGTCCTAGCGGGGTGCTGCGGTGACCACTGACTGCATGTGTAGCGCTTAGCATTCTGGCTGAGCGTGTCGACACAGTGCCAGCTCCCCCTCTGAGGACTCGCCTCAGCACAAAGCCAACGTGGCCGGCCCCCGGTGGTGGAGTGCAGGAGGTGACATTGCTACAATTTATGCCCCCTATAGCAAACGCACACCCAGAATCCAGCCAGCCTGTTCACGGTGGCACTAATGCATCAGCCCTCGTGTCCTATGCCCTAAAGGCGCAGGAACAACACGCCCGTGACCAGCCAGTCCCAACAGGTGAACAAACGATGCCAGGCAGGGTTTAAAATCACACGGACATTAGTCGGGCCCTAATGGCGACTGGGCAATGCTGAACAAAAGACCGGTGCCATTTATAATCTCAAATGTCAACTGTCAAACCTTTCCGAGTTGAAATTACTGTTCCAGGTCAGTAGGGAGTGCTGAGTAGTACATCTCACATCATTGGGTAATTGTGGTGTACCTCAGTGGGAGAGGTACGGAGTTCCCATTACAGGTGCGCAGTCGGGGGATCAGCTGGTCACGGTTGGGTAAACAGGCTGACATCATGCAGGATGTGCGGCGTAATTAATGCACTGATGAAAGATTGTGAAACGCAGGTTTAATAGATACAAAGTGACAACGTTGTCATGGCAATGCGGCCGTAGACACCCTCGCGAGAAGATAAATGCTGGGGCAGACGTTCATACAGGTGCACACGGCTGCCTCGCAACCCAGAGAAGCTCCATACGTCTGACAGTGTCACTGTTGTCCTGCGCGCACACTCTTTCACACACACACACACACACACACACACACACACACACACACACTCAAATATAAAATGTTTTTTAAATAAAAAACATTTTATTTTTATTTTTTAAATAAAAAAACAGGTCTGGTTTAAAGACCAGACCTCGGACATTCGCAAGAGCATTGTCTTCCAACAGCGAAGGGGTACAAAGTGAGGAAGACATGATCTCCCTGGAAAATCAGGTGGCTTCCTTTCTAGCGGCCCATAGCATTAAACTGGATGTAAACTCAATTGAAGCTTGTCATCCTCTCCCCAGGAGGAAAGAAAATGATGTACCAGCTGTGATCCTGAGGTTTGTCAACAGGAAAATAAAGAATGAATTGATGAAACAAGGACGGAAGCTAAAAGGCACCAAGGTCTATCTGAACGATCATTTAAACAAAAGGAATGCGAACATTGCCAAAAAGGCTAGATATCTGAGAAAGCAAAACAAAATTCAAAACACCTGGATCAGGAACTGTAAAGTATTCATCAAACTGAAAGGCTCACCCGAAGAGGCCAAGGTACTAGTTATTAAAGATATAAAAGAACTGGAAAAATACGAATGAGTTTACTACAGCGTTAATGAGTTAATTCCTTTCATTTTTACATGATGATATCCATCAATTCATCTGTTATAGAAGATGGTAATGATTTAGGGACACAACAAATGCTTAGGGGCTGTGAACACATAGTTCTGAACCCATTTGAGTATATTGAGCATCATGACCTAGACTTGGAAGAAGGATTAGATCCTAATAATAACTTATTATCATCAAACGATATAATAGACTGTAGGTACTTCACTGATGAAGATTATAACAATACTATTAAGTCTGAAGGGAAATTCTCAATAATTCACTTCAATAGCAGAAGTATGTACACTAACTTCAATGCCATCAAAGAGTATTTAAAACAATTTAAGCAACCATTCAGTATTATAACAATATCGGAAACATGGTTTACCGAAGATAAAGGTATTGATTTTGAATTAAACGATTATAATCTGAATTATGTAAATAGAGTAAATAAGGTCGGAGGAGGAGTAGCTATATATGTCCACAAAAAATTTAAATATAAATTAATAGAAAAAATGTCATCAGCGATAAGTGACTTGTTAGAATGCATATCAATTGAAATATTAAATGTAAAAAAGAAAAACATAATTGTAAGTTGCTTATACAGATCTCCAGGCTCAAAATTAGAAACATTTACTAATTGGATGGAAGAAACCTTTTCGACAATAGGAAATAAAACTATATTCATCTGTGGGGATTATAATATTGATTTAATAAATCCAAATAAACATAGAATCACTGATGACTATATCAACAGGATGTCCAGTATGAGTCTGTACCCAACTATTATAAAACCCAGCAGAATTACAGCACATAGTGCTACACTTATTGACAACATTTTTACAAATAATATGGAATCCACAAATGTCAGTGGTCTAATGATTTGTGACATATCAGACCATTTGCCAGTTTTCACAATATACGATGATAGTTATAGTCACTGTAAATCGATCCAGAAAGCCATATATAAACGAGTAAAAACTGAGGAAGCTATTAATTCATTTTATGATGACCTATTAGATCAAGACTGGAGTACTGTATATAAGCAAAAACATGTGGACTGTGCCTTTGAAAATTTTTTAGTGATCTTCTGCACAATATACAACAAAAATTGTCCAATTCGGCAATTTAAAAAAAATAACATGGCCATGAAATGTCCATGGTTAACTAAGGGTTTACAAAATGCTTGTAAGAAGAAAAATACGTTATACAAACAATTCATTAGATTAAGGTCCAAAGAATCTGAACAAAGATATAAAACATACAAAAATAAATTGACTAATATCATAAGAGCTAGTAAGAAATTATACTATACCAATCTCCTAAAAAACAATAAAAACAACACCAAAAAGGTCTGGAGTATTCTAAATACAATCCTTAAAGGGTCTACAAACAAGTACTTATTTCCGGACTACTTTGTAGATAAGAACGGTGATAATTACAACATGAATGAAATAGTGAACAGTTTTAATCAATTCTTTGTAAATGTTGGGCCAGAACTAGCTGATAAAATCCCTAAGGGCACAGGCGATGAACTAGATACTTCAACTATAGAAAGAAATTTAAATACAATGTTTCTGTCGGGAGTAACTGAAGAGGAAGTAATAGACGTAGTTAATATGTGCAAAAATAAATCATCTACAGACTGCTATGATATTGAGATGACATTAATAAAAAGAATTATACATACCATTTCTAAACCATTAATGTATATATGTAATCTTTCATTTCAAACAGGAACCTTTCCAAATAAAATGAAAATTGCAAAAGTAATACCATTGTTTAAAAATGGAGATAAACACATCTTCACAAACTATAGACCTGTCTCTCTGCTCCCGCAATTTTCCAAAATTTTAGAGAAACTGTACAATAATAGATTGGAGAAATTTATAAATAAACATAATATAATTAATGAAGGTCAGTATGGGTTCAGAGCAGCAAGGTCAGCATCAATGGCCATAATGGATGCAGTGGAAGAGATCACAATCAGCTTAGATAAGAAGAATTATGCAGTGGGATTATTTGTTGATTTAAAAAAAGCTTTTGATACTATTGATCATGGCATATTACTCAAAAAACTGGAAAGATATGGCATTAGGGGGGTGGCCTTGCGCTGGATCCAAAGCTATTTAACAGAGAGACAACAGTACGTGAAGATGGGGGAGTCACAATCAGGGTATTTGGGTATTACTTGTGGTGTCCCACAAGGATCTATACTGGGTCCAAAATTGTTCAATATATATATCAATGACATATATAATGTATCCAAGGTGTTAAAATTAATCTTGTTTGCGGATGACACAAATATATTTTATTCGAATGAGAATTGTAGTGATTTAATATATAATATAAATACTGAACTACATAAATTAAAATTATGGATGGATAAAAACAAACTATCTTTAAATCTGGCTAAAACAAAAGCAATATTATTTGGAAAGTGCAAAGAAAATAAAGATTCAATAATAAAAATAAATGGTATTAAAATAGAGATCGTGTCAGATATTAAATTCTTAGGAATAGTAATTGATAGTAAGCTAAGCTGGAAACCACACATTAGACACACACAAAGCAAAGTCTCAAAAAGTGTCTCGATTATCAACAAGATCAAACACTTCTTAGATTATAATGCACTACATTTATTGTATTGTTCATTAATTTCACCTTATTTATGTTATGGTATAGAAATTTGGGGCAATAACTATAAAAGTTCACTACAACCCCTCCTTATACTCCAGAAACGTGCAATGAGAGTGATACACAAAGTTGGATTTTTTGAACACACAAATACTCTATTTTTGCAGTCTAAATTGTTAAAATTCTTTGATTTAGTAGATTTTTATTCTGCACAACTTCTTTATAAAGCAAGTAAAAATGAACTGCCTTATAATATTCAGAAACTCTTTACGCAAAGAGAAGGAGGTTATAATCTGAGGGGTTGTAGTAACTTTAAGGCCCAAGCAGGGAGAACTACAAGGAGAATGTGGTGTGTGTCTGTGTCTGGTGTAAAGCTTTGGAACCGATTGAGTCTACAACTCAAGCAATGCCCAAATATCCATCTATTTAAAACAAGATACAAAGAATTGATTTGGTCACAATATATGACTGTTGGCAAGAGGTTCTAATTATCTCCATGTTAATAAGTATACATATCAAAATACATTAAGTTGTGGGCATGTGGGTACATATGTGTAAACATAAACACCCAGATGTATATTGCATTGAGATAATAGCGATCTGTAATGTGTTGTTATATTATGTTGGTATGACAAGCTGCATTATAACAATGAGTGATCAGCTGTAGTAACGGTATCCATATAAATTATGTGTGAATGGGGGTGGGAGTAAATAAGTTTAACTTCATACCACTCCTTTTCAAGTTAGTTATAATTCATTAATTAGTGGATAGTGTGTATTAGCTAGTACAAACTGAACTTTTATTCTTTTTTTTTCCAATTGAATTTATTTAATGTGATATTGTATGTACTATTGTTTTTGACTTGAAATAAAAATTAAATCAATCAATCAATCAATCAATCAATCAATCAATAAAACAATAAATAAACGTTTGTCACTGGTTCTAGATTTTTCCAGATGTCACCCTATGTGAACTATCACACCCAATACGTACATGTTTTAAGACTTACCCCAACTTTAACCCCATAGAGAAAGCGTCACAAAGTCAATAAAAGTCAGTTAAATCGTAATAAGTCAACAGGTGTACAGTACCTGAACACATGAGATAATTAAAGCCAATATTTGACACCATGCAAATGAAGGGATGGGTACTGTTAATATAACAGCTAGGGGACTGTTGGCTAAAGAGATTACACTAGCCATATCAAGCAGGTTGAACAGGTAGCTTATACTGTTAGCCACTTTAGCCAGCTAGAAGGGGTAGCCATTTTAGCGTTTGTAGCTGAGGCATTCTTCAAGTTCCGAAACCTTTGACCCTCTGTGTCATGCTTGGCGGTTTCACTCTCGGGAGACATGCCAGGGGGAAGCAGGACCTTGGCGTGGCCTGGGACTCTCTCACGCGTCAGAACGAGGGCAGCGCTGTTCGGGCGCCAGATGGTGGCGTGGCGACAGGAGGCACGAGTCACCGCCTGTGGTGAACGTGTGAGCACGTGTGAGCACGTGTGAGTGCGTGTGAGCGTGTGTGTGCGTGTGTCACAGTGAGCACTGGCGTCCGAGGTTAGTCTTAGTCCTGCTGAGCTGTGTAAAGTGTGTGACTTGTAGCTAGTGTGGTGAATTCTTTCTCCGGCCTCTCTCTGTCTCTCTCTTTCTCCCTCTCACACACACTCAGGGAGAGGAAGAGGGAGATGAGATGTGTGCGTTCCTTGTGTCAACAGGATGGAGAAAGGGTGTGGACCCCCATGCTGGTTATACGTACACTTCCTTCACAGTAGCAGGAAGACAAAACACAAAGACCTCCAGAGGACTGACTCAAATGTGAGCGTCTTCGTGGGGACGAGAGATTACAAGCTCATTTAAGTCTACTCATTAAATAATACCAGTGTATGCTAATACATACCAATGACATGGTTCAGGGAAGAAGAACCTCTTCTGTGCCCAGGGTCAGGATTCTATTCCAGGCCTCCCAAGTTCTGAAGATAAAATATGTCCAGATGTGGAATGCTTTAACTGTGAAACCGAGTAGACATATTGGAATATGTTGGAATACTGGAACATACTGGCGTCTGCAACATGTGCACTGTGAAGAAGTCAAGTTTCTCCTTGTCCCTTTGGTGACACCACTCACCTGAATTATTCCACTTCCATATCCAGTAAAGAAGTTAGGCCACGGAATGACACTTATGTCCTTTCAATGCCTGAGTCATTCTCTGTTTATACTTATATCCATTAGACGGCTGTGATGGATAATGGCATTAGTGAAATGCCCTTTATTTTAATTAATGTATGTGGATCCAGTAGTAAAAACAGTAATTTGTCTTTTTCTTTTTTCCTAGCACGGACAAGAGTCAGTCAGACTTCGAGCCGTACCATCTGAAGCTGGAGGAGTGTTTATCTGCTGACCACATTCCCACGGCCGAACACATCCAAGGCTATGTGAAAAAAGTAAGAAGCTTCAGCTGATCCAGACTGGAGGAGCTCCGAGCTTGACTGACTGCAGAACGGAGATCTACATCTGCACGTCTGTCACTCACTCTGGGCTCAGACTGCTAGGGGAGCGTAAGGCCACTGTGGTTCAGTGTTGCCGTGAGACCCGGGTCTCCCCTGCCATTCTGACGGGCCTATCTCCAGTATTATCAATCTCAATGAACCACCGGGACGTCAGCCTCCCTTACCCACGTCAAATACAGAAATGATTCAGTGCCCTTTCCCTCACAGAGGAATTTTCATCATGCTCCAATGAGCAATAGAGGAATGGCTTCCTTATCTATGCAATTTCTTTTGCCTTATTGTTGGATACATAATGATGAGACCTAGGGCATAAATGTTCAATATGTATTAAACAATGGAATTGGAAAAGACGGGCCTGTTCCGTGGTTTAATTTTAGGCAGAATAAACTGCGGCCTAGCGGAGTGATTCTCCAGCTGTTAGCAGAGACATCAGGCCGAGATGGCGGTGTATGAGGCCTCAGGCCGGCTTTTATTAAAGCAACAGAATGGAAAATGCTGTCATTAGCATTCCTTGACAGTTAACAATTCAATTTCGGTTAATGGGAATTCAAATATTGGCCTCCGAATGGTGAGTGACAGTGAAGGGGCAGCACACAGCCGATTTCAGCATGCAAGATCTGGGGGGGGGCGCGCTGCCTTCTAATCAGCTCTTGTTAATACAGGGGGAGGATGAGGGTGGCTGGCCTCCTAAATAATTGTTTTGGACACCATGTGATTGTGGGAGATAATGTGGAGTATAATTCAAGTTTCTTTACTTTGAAACTTGCTGGGAGGCTTATTCAAAACCAATTTCAGCCAGGTGTGTGCTTTTTTAATCTCTTTATTATTCATATAATAATTGGAAATTCACTTTTCTCAGGATATTTGGACACCTAGAAATGGTTTAGAGTATAGCAACAACATTGATGTTGATATATTTGACGAGAGGGTGATGGTCAGTATTTGAATGGTGGTGTGCCATCTGGCCTTTTTCTGTCCACCCCCAGCAGATCCAGGACGCAGCAGACCTGGGCATCACCTTCGCCGGCTTCGTCCAGGAGCCAGTGGGGCTACGTTCTCGCGCCACGGCCCGGGCGGCCAGAGGCGAGCCGTCTCTCTCCCTCCACTCCAGCCCGAGCTCACTGCGCAGCTCTGAGCTGACGGCCAGCCCCAGCCACCAGGGGGAGTCGGACACGGTGGGGGAAGGCGTAGCCGAGAATGGGCCAGAGGACTGGGCCAGCAACGCGGGAAAGTTGGAGGCGGAGGAACCGTCAGGACACACAGACGGAGACGTGGTCTCGGACAACACATCCGCCGCATTGACGTTAGACTCCTTCGAAGGACAGGAGGACACGCCATCACACAACAACAACAAGGCCAAAGATGTTCAGATGAGTGATAAAACCACTAAACCGTCCCTGGCCAAGAGTGGTGAGATAATCTGTATTTTTGGTGCAATTAGGCAAGTCTTCTGTTTGTTTAAAAAACAGGAAAAGTTAGATTGTCTATTAAATGTATTATATTCTATTACACAAGATTACACATAACACCTGCATATTAATTAAACCTCCTCCATGCTCAGACCCTTCATTGTGCTCTAAATGTCCTGTTGCTGGTGATGTGCAGTGGTTTAGTGTGTGGAGACACGTAGTGTCACCATTTCCAGAAACCACACAGAGGCCTTTAGCTCAGCTTTACTTCGGGCTGTTTTTGGGAATAAACCAGATGGCAGCCCTCGTTCCTGCCTCTCGTGAGAGAATCAAGGTCCTAGTGCCTGCAGTACGCCATGTAGTGTGAACCAGGCATGCTGGGACGCCCGCGGTGGCAGCTTGGGGCCCATCTGTGGCGGCTTCGTGAGCAGGAAAAATCACGGCACTACCACCAGTAGGCCATGTGCTAACCCGCCCCAGCTCCCGCAGTGGTGCCATGGTTCTACCAAAGCCCGCCCCTGCTCCCGTGGTGGTGCCTTGACCCTACCCAACACCCCTTTCAGACACCACAATGCACCTTCAGGCACAACATAGCCAAGTCTTTCAAGTCTTCCTTCCAATCCTACATGTCTACAGCCTCCACAACACAGCACACACCACGTGTGCTTGACTTTCAGAGCTGTGTTGCTGTGCATGAGGTCGCTAATGTGAAATAGAGGGACAAAGTCCAGGTTTTCCAAACAGTTTACTCCACACTAAAAGCTGAGAGTGTGTTGAGTGTCAGGCCTGCTTTGCTAATGGGACCATGAAAATGTATTTATTTGATACCCATGTCGTTTCACAAACAGTCAGAGCAAGTGTGTTCAAATCCAAATGCTCCCAAAGTTCCAAACCCTTGAGAAGACAAGGCTTTGACGTTTTAACGTAGAAATGTGTTTTGTGAACTGAAACAGCTCAGATCACACTGATTAGGCAAGCGCAGGATGAAATGTCATATTCTTGTGCAGCGCTTGACACTGCCATAGCGATTGTCATAGCGATTGTCATAGCGATTAGGACAGCTGATCAGCCGGGCTGTTGGGAGATGCGAAAGCTTGTGATCTGTTCATGTTTACAGCGAAACGCTTTTGACAGGTCCCCTTGCTAAGCAGCCAACGTCACACAGGCAGTTTTGTCATCTGACTGCTTTAACACTTCACCAGCTGCAGCGTTTGCAACGCTGGTATCGCTTCTTCTACATGGGCCAAGCCAAATAACGATCAGCGAGATGTCAAAGTTAGTCGGAAAAGTTCAGAGGACGGGGGAGATTCTTAAATGGCGTCATTCGCGAGTGCTGCCATGTTGGTGATACGTGCACAGCTTGTCGTGGGAGAGACGCTCGGGGGCGGAGCTGCGGTTTCACCGGCTGCCTGTCACAGCGTTCGCCCCGCCCTGACGTGAAATGGCAGCGAATGAATCAGTCTTCCCGACAGCACACTGGACAGCCAGGCGCGACGCTTGCTATGCGCGCGTGTGGGCGGGCGAGCGCAAAACATCTTGCGCTCTCGTTTGTTGTGCGAGTGGCTGATGCAGCCAGTGGCTGACCAGACAACGGGTGCCGCAGCCAAAGTGCACGCCTATTCATCTTTCTGGTCAAATATCCATTAGTCCATATTAATATCCATTAATATAGATCTGAAAAGGGAGCGGTTGATCGTGGCAGGACTCGAGTGCACAAACAAATTCATCATGCCCTATTTTAATCCATTAGGTGCACTTTGTTCGTCTGCGCTGCAGATGTAAAAGCTAATTTTGAGCACAGAAAAAGTGGAATAATATTAAGGGGAACCAGCCAGTCGCCGGGCAGAAGGCGTTATTCCTCTGGACCTGGGCCACTCCTGGGAGCACTCAACCAATACGCTTACTCAAGCTAGGCATTGTATCAGTTGATTGGTCTAATTACCTTCTCTTCTTTCCATTTGGAAATTTGATAAATTAATTGCTTATCTGCATCCTGAGAGCAACTGTCAGTACTGGACACACAGCTACAGAGAATGTAATCAAAAAAGCTATATACCGGAGCAGTAGACCAGGACCCAGTGGCTGCATAGCTAGGTCTTAATTCAATATTCGATGGACCCTTTTGCATAAAGGACACGTCTACCGTCTCACTCTTGCGTCTAATAGGTTGCAGCTTGAACCCTCTCACTGTGGGGTGACAGCATTGCTGAAGCTGTTCTGAGGGGATTCTGGGGTGTTTTTTTATTTATTTTTTTCCTGAGAGCACTTCCTTTGTCGTCCTCAGGGGCGGAGCTCTTTGGCCTGTTCAATTACCCCGGCCGAAGACAGGGCCCTCTGAAGTACTTCACAGTGAAGGTTCCCCTGCGGGTGCGGGCTCAGGAGGTCGGGACGCCAACCGTTGAAGCTGATTGGCTGGATCACATGACCCAGCACTTCAATGGTGGAGCCTCACTGGTTGATGGCTACTTCCATCTGGGCCAAGACAACGGTGAGCATTTAATCCTTTAATCCCATATTCTGTGTGTTAAACCTAGATAGATAGATAGATAGATAGATAGATAGATAGATAGATAGATAGATAGATAGATAGATAGATAGATAGATAGATAGATAGATAGATAGATAGATAGATAGATAGATAGATAGATAGATAGATCAGTTCCTCCTCTTTGTTTCCTCACCTTGATATCGAGAGCGATTACATAGTTAGATTCATTAATTCATCTCCTCCAAATGAATGGCTCATTGGTTTTGGAACATACAATTAATTCCTTCAAATTACCGCACCCAGATTTATTCTTTGTCTCAATAATTAAACTTTTCGCTGTAATGCCTTTTGAGGTTTACTGCACTCTTGTGCATCTTCCACTACGCATTCTGAATGTGCGATCGAGACAAAGAATGGTATTTCACTGCATTTCCATTAAGGAGAAATCCCCCAGTGGCCGGAGTTAAGCCTCTTGCTGTCTGGGACCCTTCTGACACAAAGCTTTGTATGGCTGGGTAAAATGGAGGTCTGGAAGAAGACATTTGTCATCATTTAGAATATTACAGACCTTTTAGCTGGGAACAATATGGCATCAGGACATTAGTGACAACAGCAATGTATCACCATCAAGTGCCCCTTGTTAGATAATTCTCCCTCACAAATGGCTTGTCCTTAAATTCACGTAGCTCTGCCAAACTACAATGGAGGTACAAGCAAAGGGAAGTCCCAGTGGGAGCTCTGCACCAACTTGATAGTTTCTGCGAAGAAGCATAAATCATCTCACCGTGCTTCAGCCACAAACACTGCAGGACAGCCACACCAATTAGCGGTAAAGGATCTGTTTAGCATGGAGTCAAATGCAGGTGCCGTATAGCGAGAGGAGTGTGTGTGTGTGTGTGTGTGTGGGGGGGGGGGTGTTCGAAGAGTTGCGAAACTGTGGCAGTATTGAAACAACACTTTTTATACATAAGTGTCTAATTGCAAGAGAAGGCGAGGATGCATGTGTTATCAGACTATATATCACACAGTACAGATCTCTCCAAATTTAGCTCATCTTTGCAGTCTGGTATTTGAATTCCTAATGAGAGGAACCCTGTTCTGAATATGTCAGCTCACAGATCTCAACAGAGAAATGGACGATCAAAACCTCCCAACCTATACCCCTGGATCTTCTATCCAACAATACAAGAAAAGAATGGTGAAGAGGATTGTGGGAACACGACCCCATGCAATGGCTTCCACTGCTTTGGACAGAGTTTGCTGGAAACCTGGGTTCTTGCCCCTGGTGCTCGGTGCGGAAGGAGAGATTCCTCCGTCTCTGTGCTGGGTGGTGCTGGGGTGGTGCTCTGCTACCTCACTCCATCTGTCTCTCAGCCCTGCTCGCGCAGCTTGGGGGGCCGTCGCCTACGTCAAACACAAAAAAATCCCCGTTCTGCCCTCTCCCTGCTCTGAGACATGTTTCCATGGTGAGCGCGTCGAGGGGGTGGGGGGATTGGTGGGGCGTGGGGTGGGGGGTGTCAGGTTTAACGGCTGGGCTGGGCACTGCTCTCCCTGTGCACGCGGGGACCTGATGCACATCCCGCTCCTTCACGGGTTGGAAATCTTTTGAATATTGAATCTGCACATTCGGCTGCCTGAGCTGCCACTCACCACTCTGACAGAGCGAGATTAAAGATTCGTCCGACAGTGGGCTGCGCGGGAGGGTCACACGGGTCAGCGCAGGCCCGGCGACCCTCGGCACACAGCAGAGCTGCTTCAAACGCGACGACAGTAAGGACTAAAATGCTCCTGTCTGCAACGCGTGAGGCTTCACACCGCCTCCCTCAGAACCGGATTAGCATCCACAGCTGGGAGACATTCATATGCATAACTAGCCATGCTGTGTCTTCTATATTCAAATGCGGCACAGACGCTGCTATTCAGCGTATGAATTTCCAATAAGGTATTATACTCCTCTGAAAGGATTTTTGGAGATACCTCGACTGAGTTTTTTCCTTTTATTTGTGTGGTGGGGAGTACAAAGAAATCTGGTGGTGAATGAATTGGCTGAGGTGGGGCTACACTGCAGAGAGATAAGAGAGAGAGGGAGTGACGGAGAGAAAGAAAGAGGAGGAGAGATAAAGAGATGGAGGGGGGAATGACAGATGCACAAATGCATTACACACCTCCTCACACCAAAGCTTGGCATTCATCTTCAATTGGAGTGCGTGTGCTCACACCAGGAATTAATCCTGCATGACACATGGGAGGTCCACATGCTGACCAACCAAAAATCTGCCCGGCAACCCCGGTGCTATCGCCCATTCTCCAAAACCTGACCTCATGAAGGAGATGTCAAATTCAGTCCAGATGCACTGCCACCTGTTCTCCACCTGTGGGGCGATGTGGAGAAATCTGGAGGAGGCGCGTGGTGACCCGTCTGAGGTGTGGCACCACGCGGACCCCCTCACCACCTCCTGCCGCCCTCCCTGTCACCAGAACAATGGCTTCTGTTTGAAGAGGGCAGAGAAGTCTTCAGCTGAATAATTAGAGACGTATGCGAGTGTTTCTGAGGGGACAAAGGTGATCACTAGCCCTGGCTGCTTTTCTTTCTTTCTTCTCCACCCCCCAAAAGTGGACCACACGGGTCTCCCCCGAAAACCCGTCTGGGCAGAGACAGCTATGGCCCTCACTTACAGCTGAGATGCCCTGACATGCTGATCGAGCTTCACTTGGCTTCTTTATTTCGTGACGCCGAAAGCGTTCTGGTGTTCATAATTGATAACATTAGGACACTCTGCTAATTAAAGCTGTCTGTCATTAGTTGAAAACCTATTTTGTGTTTGAAGGAATATTCAAAATGGCAGCCCCGGGTGTCTTTCCTCTTTTATATTATCTCTATTTCTTTGTCTATTTTTTCTGTCTCTTCCTCTCTCTCTCTTTCTCTATCACTGTCTCTCTCTCTTGCTCTCAATTCAAATCAATTCAATTCAAGGTAGCTTTATTGGCATGACTGTATCATGAACAAACCAAAACAAGTAATTTGGAACTGAACATTGAAGTTCTTATAGTCAGAATTAACAAAATAATAAAAAAAAATTTAATATAACATACAGATGAAAGAAGATCAGTAATACTAAAGAATGTAGTGTGTCTCAGGGGGTCACATGTGCTACATATTTTGAAGCAAAGGTGGTGTGTCTCCATGTCCAAGGACAAGTATTAATTTTTACATTTTTGTAATTATTTTTAGATTCATTACATTAGATTAATAATAATCTTTTTTATTTGCAACATTAATTGCAACATTTGGAAGTATATTCTTCAGTTTTACTGTGAAATCTTTGCCAGTTTGTCAAAACTTTTGACAGTGGATAAGAAAGTACTACTCTGTCTTGACCTCACGGCCCTCACAGTGACCTCATGGCCCTCACAGTGACCACGAGGTGTTCCCTGGAGTTTTTAGATTTGTCTGTTTCTCTGACCACACTTGAGTCGCTGAGCCTGTATTTGTGCCTGTATTTTTCTTCTTCTGTATTTTTCTTCTTCTTCTTTTCCTTACTTTCATTCTCTCTGTTTGTCTTTTCCCATGCCCTGTACACATTCTACTTGTCTCTCTACATTTTGCTGAAATGAAAGTCCATTTCCTGTTTGCGTAGTTACAGCAAACTGACCCCTTAGCCTGGGTGACCCCTCTCTGCCCTCTCTAACTTCCTGTTCCCCTCCCTGCAGACCAGCTGCCGAAGGTCATCGAGGGCGTGTTCGTCTTCCAGGAGGCGGAGCCCAGCGTGAGCACGGCCTACGACGCCATCGTGGTCGAGCAGTGGAGTGTCGTTGACGTGAGTCAGCTCACACCTTTCGTTGTCCGCACTGCACACCACGTCCTCAAAGCCTCACGGAACACGAGGGGCACAGGAACCAGACACCTAAGGGCCCAGGAAAAGGAACCCGAAGCATACAGTGAGATGCGGGAGACAGCTCGCACCCAACTCCACAGGGGTCGCAGCTAGAGTTCACCTGAGCAGTGCTGGATTCTCAGCCCGTTCGTGTGACTCCAGCAGGTGTAAAGACTCCGTAAGACGGAGATCCAGATCTGCAATCCACTTCACGTCCCAACCTAATCTAACGCACCTGCTCCAGTGAATTCAGCTTTGGTTCGTTCAAATCAGTGACGGCAGATGAGGGCCCATAGCTCAAACTTCACAGAATGAACTCGTTTGAGAGCTAATGGAGTCTAATGCCTTTCTTATCAGGGCCATTTTGGAGCAGTAGTGGTGTTATGGTGCTTCTCCTGCATCGAATACCTAACATTGATTAATAATTCATTTTCATTTTAATTAATTTGTCACCAAAACCAATTTGTGTTCATTTGTGTTTGCTGACATACCATGATGTGAAGGGATACTACAAGTTTCATGAATTATACCAGGTGGAAAAGGAATGAGCTCCAGCTTTATGATATGATACTGAGCGACTGGGTGAATGCTTTGTTGTGTAAGTGGCTTTAAGATTCGACCCACATAGGTGTAGGCACTACAAGCCCTTGAAAAATAAAATAATAGGGCAGGGTGGGGGTGATGTGGGTTGGGTGGAACACAAGCGATAGGGTGGTTGGTAATGCGGTTTTTGGTCAGCCGCGGAGTTCCTGGTCAGCCACAGTGCGCCGGTTGCTTCAGATGAGATTTTGTGTCGGTTCTGCATTGATTCGCCTCAAGTTGGTCACGCTTGGTCTGGTTCAGGATGTAGTCTGTGTTTGTTTGTGTGTGTGTGTGTCTGTGTGTGTGGGTGTGTGTGTGTGTGTGGGTGTGGGTGTGTGTGTGTGCTTGGACTGGGCAGTGTTGTCATAGTAATCGCCGTGTATTCTGATGCTATCACAGTAATCGAATTTCTGAACCCTGTGGCCCACCCTGCCTTTCTTATTCTGTATGGATGTCTGTCTGTCTGTCTGGGTCTGAATATCTGTCTGTCATTCTCTGTCATTCTCTGTCTCACTTGTTACCTCTCATTTTCTGTCTTCCTGAATGAGTCTTTGTCTCACTTTTTCTCTCACTCATGCCTCCCACCTCACTCTCTCTTTCTCTCTCTCTCTCCCTGTCTCTCTCTCTGTCTCTCTATTTCTCTCTGTCTGTCCCTCTCTCTCTCTCTCTCTCTCTCTCTCTCTCTCTCTCTCTCTCTCCCAGCTGTTCTGTGACCTGCGTCCCCCTCACTAGCTGTAGGGAAGAACACAGTGCTGGTTCTGACAGTATTCACTGGGTCTCTGGAAAGATGTGCTGCATTCAAATCTAAGCAGCCTTGACATGCCAGTTCTTCCCTGTCGCATTTCGACAGCAGGACCTCTGCTGGATCTTAGCGCCCTGATGGGTATTGTTCTCGTCTCGCGAGGCCCGGTCCTGATCAACTGTCTCAGCAGCCCATAATATTACTAATCATTTTGATTCATATGAGAAAGAGACATCACTGATGTTTTTTTCTCCTAACTAAAAACGAAGAGTGATAAGACAGTACTGCACAGGGGTCGAGCGATCAGACTTGAAACGAAGCAGAGAGCTGTTTCTAGTTTTTTTTTTTTTTTTTTTTTTTTTTTAAATGCCTGTGTTCTGGGGTGTTCTGTTCTTTTCAAATGCCATTTAAGGCCTGTACCTGGAGCTGTCTGCCGTAATGGCACTTTAGAGAAAAGAAAACACAAAAAGACCACAGTACCAGTATTAGTACAACTCCTCACTCCATCTCACAGTCCATCTCACAGTCCATCTCACAGTGCTGTTCTATGCTGCACAAGGCAATTCAAATCAAGCCTACACTCGATTCCTGGTCCGCCAAGAAAATCAATAGACAACCTTGGACTCATAATACAGTGAAGGCCCCTTTTATTCCTGTTTAAGAGTTCTGTGAGGGATAATCCTTGAAGATTTACTGCTTGGCAACATGTGTATTATTTTTGATCCAGTGAGGGGTAGAGCATCTTAACAGCGTTTTACGAGACTCCTGACGACCATATTCAGTGTTTGGGAAGTGTTATTAAACGCGGGTTGTGGTTTCAAACGCGTCTGATGGCTGAACGATAATCTGCTGGAAAGGACTGGAACGAACGATCGGTGAGAGATGCCGGTGTTGAAACCAAGGTGGAGATCCAGCTGCCGCAGACTCGCAACGGGGCTGGATCTCAGAACACTGTCAGCGCTTCACTGGAGTGACGTGGTGATGCTTTCACTGGTTTCTCTTTATGGAATGTTCTCTTCATTGAACGTTCTCTTCATTGAACGTTCTTTCTATGGAACGTTCTCTTCATTGAACGTTCCTTCTATGGAACGTTCTCTTCATTGAACGTTCTCTTCATGGAATGTTCTTTGTATGGAATGTTCTCTTCATATAATGTTCTGGCCTCACTCTCCTGAACTGACTCTTGGATTCCCAAGCCTCCAGGTTCCCAGCCTCAGGGCTCATGTGACCAGCATGGGTCAGAGAGTTAACCACGCTGATGTCCGTAGTGGGCAGGAGTACGCTACAGCTATATCAAGGCACTGCTTTGTGGTTGACTGGGAAATAGCCGTCATCAGTCACCAGAAACCAGATTGAATGTCAGATTGGATCTGATTTGGCCTAATGTTGTCACACCAGGATGGTACTAAAGAAGAGTCACAGAAGGGGCACGTTAAGCATAGTTTATGATGGAGTGCATGCACGTTTGTGTGTGTGCGCGTGTGTGTGTGTGTGTGTGTGTGTGTGTGTGTGTGTGTGTGCGTGTGTGTGTGTGTGTGTGTGTGTGTATGCTCATGACTTGTCACTTAATACTATACACTAAGAGCTCAGGAAAAAAAAAAATGTCAAATCCAAGCAGGACTAATTAAAGATAAATTCTTTTCTTTGCCCTGAAATGTTTAAATAGTTCTTTAGTGAGATAAACACACCTCCTTTCATACCTTTCTAGTGTGTTTCACGTGAAAGTTAACACACCAACGTTCACTTATATGGGTGGTGAGAAAGCCCAAATCCCATATTAATGTACTTTTAAAAGCATCATTAACACCCACTGCAGATGCGGTATGGATGAGGTCATTAGCCTGTCAATAGATGTAGGCTGGTATTGCATATTCAGGGCCTCTGAAGTGGGGAATGTGAATTCTGGAGTTTTGCCCAGTAATCTCGGCACTGTGAGTTGTCTCTGATTTCCCAGCTGCTGCCCGGGTGTCTTCTGCCACATGGCACCGGGCAGGCAGGGAGAGAGAAGGCAGACACGCTTCATGGTGCCGACACCCCTGAGCTGGTTGTGTCTCTCTGAAGCCCCTTGAAGTGTGAATTCTGTTAATCAAGAGGCTCGGAATGCGAAAAATCTCTTTTGGGCCCAAGAGGCCAGAGAATTGTGTACCGCCGTCTCCAGGGTGATTCCGGAATGTTCTGCTTTACCGGCCGCTTCAAATCAGGAACACCCACCAGAATTGAGCCCGGCTCAGACTTTTACTCATCCCACACCACGCTGCTTTACACACTCTGGCCAACATGACCGGACAGGACCGGACAGGACCGGGCCACAGGGAGGACCAGCTGGACATGCGGACATGCTGTGCATGGATGTTTGCCACACCAGTACAACTGAAACCTGCTGTCAGCCACCATGATGTCTGCCACCACGGTATCAGACACCTTAGTCTCAGACAGGCCGAGAATCACAGGAGAAACATGCCCATCTGTCTGCATGCCATGAAAAAGTGTGTTGTGTCATTTGTATGTGCAGGAGGTGTTATTTTGTATGTGTGTCTGCAGTAGGGATGCAAATTATCGATTAATTCATTAATCGTTAGTTGATTGATCTTATCGATCGACTTTCGATTAATCGATAAGCGGCGTTTTTCACCTGAATTTCAGTGTTTCAATAGGGCCTTTAAAAATATCAGCTAAATGGTTCACTTTGTTCAAAAAGTATATATTATATTATGATAATTATATTGTATTATATGATATATTGCTCAAGTAATTATGCATTAGGAAATTTTTATGGTATAACAAAATATATTCTTTCATTTAAAAAGGAATAAATTAAGGACTGGCTCCGTTCTTGCATTTGAAACATTAGACATTAGACAAAAAAAAAGAAGAAATTAAATAGAGAGCCAAACAGAATATTATTGAGCCTATGCTTGGACAATGTTTCTAGCGTTGTAGTGAACACATGCTGTAACACGACCGGAGAGTGCCCAAGTCTCCACAACATCATTGAGCTTGTCAGCTAAATTGTCAGCGGTGTGTCTATCCGACATGTTCGTCGTAATCAGCACTGCAGATTTTAGCTGCCAGTTCTCGTCAGTGTAGTGGCACGTCACGGTAATGTAACTTTCTGTTGTTAGAGTCGTCCAACAATCTGTTGTAAGTGCTACAGCAGTAGCAGTAGCTAGCTTTGTTTTTAGCTCACTCTTTATTCGTAGCGAGCTTCGAAAACGCTCGCCTTCCCAGTGTAGCTGTGATTTTAGGTTGACCAGGTGCAGTGGTGATATGCAGGACAGCTGCACGGTGTTCAAATGATAATTGAGTGAGCTAGTGGAACTGTTGTACTTCAATACCGCATTACACAGAGAATATTTGACTTCTTTGCCTAAATTAACAATGTTGAAATTGTAGCGACTACTACTCCTCGCAGCGAATTCCCTAACAGACAGGCACTTGGTCCTTTAAGTGACACTGGGGGAGCGGAGCGGAGAGAGAACGGCGCTATTGTTTGAGTTGCGTGGAAAATAAAGTTTCCCTCCTCGGGATTTTCTGGATTACGCAGTTTCTGTCTTGTTTCCCGAACCCGCTTCAAAATGGTGCCACACCGCACGTCTTTTCGCCCGCTTCATTTTGTTTTCCACTCTGGTCTTTCGCGACACGTGTTCACTTCTCGTTCTTACGCTCTGTTGAAGTTACTACAGTGGCGCGCTCTAACGATTAATCGTGATTAATACATTTTGATCGACTAACCTCTTGATCGACAATTAATCGAAAGTCGATTAATCATTTGCATCCCTAGTCTGCAGGGGTGTGTATGTGGTCATGTGTGTGTGTATGTGTGTGTGTGTGTGTATGGGCATGTGTGGGCATGTGTGTGTGCGTGTGTGTGAGTGAGCGCAGGCCAGACACGCGACATGGCTTCCTCTGGGCCCAGGTGCAAACCACTTTCCTGTTCTCTTGAACACGTCAGCAGTTGTGAATCAAACCACAGGCCTCCAGATCGGGCAAAACTTCTCAGAATCTGAAGCACTTTGATGTCATTAATCTTCTTGTTTCATGGTGTTCATAAGGCGTGTGTCTAAGAAGAAACCGTGTGTGTGTGTGTGTGTGTGTGTGTGTGTGTGTGTGTGTGTGTGTGTGTGTTTCTGTACAGGGGGTGCAAGTGAAGACGGACTACATGCCCCTGCTGCACTCTCTGGCCTCGTTTGGATGGAGACTCACCTGCGTACTGCCGACACCCATCATCAAGACCAACAGGTGACTCACTAGCGACA
>NC_135217.1:18801863-18811947 GCF_052324685.1 Brachyhypopomus gauderio | reverse complement strand
TGTGTGTGTGTGTGTAATCGGAGAGCAGCTGAACACATGGCTTGAGAAAGAAAAAGCACCTGCCAATCTGATCATTTCTGCAACCTTCACCTCCAGGTGTGGATATGGAGTCTGGCCACGTCTCCCTACATACTCCAGCCACATCTCCTTACACACTCACATCTCCCTACACGCTCCAGCCATGTCTCCCTACACTCTCACATCTCCCTACACACTCAGCCATGTCTCCCTACACACTCACGTCTCCCTACACACTCAGCCATGTCTCCCTACACTTCACATCTCCCTACACACTCAGCCACATCTCCTTACACACTCACATCTCCCTACACACTCAGCCATGTCTCCTTACACACTCACATCTCCCTACACACTCAGCCATGACTCCCTACACACTCACGTCTCCCTACACACTCCAGCCACGTCTCCCTACACACTCCAGCCACGTCTTACTACACACTCACATCTCCCTACACACTCACATCTCCCTACACACTCAGCCATGTCTCCCTACACACTCACGTCTCCCTACACACTCAGCCATGTCTCCCTACACACTCACGTCTCCCTACACACTCCAGCCCACGTCTCACTACACACTCACGTCTCCCCACACACTCAGCCATGTCTCCCTACACACTCACGTCTCCCTACACACTCAGCCATGTCTCCCTACCACACTCACGTCTCCCTACACACTCAGCCATGTCTCCCTACACACTCACGTCTCCCCTACACACTCCAGCCACGTCTCCCTACACACTCCAGCCACATCTCCCTACACACTCACGTCTCCCTACACACTCAGCCATGTCTTCCTACACACTCCAGCCATGTCTCCCTACACACTCCACCCATGTCTCCCTACACACTCACATCTCCCTACACACTCCAGCCACATTTCCCTACACACTCCAGCCACATCTCTGTACACACTCCAGCCACATCTCACTACACACTCACATCTCCCTACACACTCAGCATGTCTCCCCTACACACTCACATCTCCCTACACACTCCAGCCACGTCTCCCTACACACTCACGTCTCCCTACACACTCAGCCATGTCTCCCTACACACTCCACCCATGTCTCCCTACACACTCACGTCTTCCTACACACTCAGCCACGTCTCCCTACACACTCCACCCCATGTCTCCCTACACACTCATGTCCTCCCTACACACTCAGCCATGTCTCCAGGCTGCTTCTCCAACATCCTCCCCACAGGTAAATGGGGTTTGGAATAAGCTGAGCCACTGAAGAAATAGTAACGTGTCACATGTAATTGGCTTTGATGATTGTTGTTGATGCTGTTTGTGGAAGGGGAAGCAGGGTAAACAAAAAGATCATAAAAAACACCAACCAGGGGTCATCAGCAGAGTACACACAAACACAGTATCAAGACCCCTCACATACACACACACACACACACACACACACACACACACACACACACACACGTATCTGTGTAATCTAAATTAGAACGTTCTGCTTTGGTGCTTAACAGACTTCTACTTGTCCGCAACATTTGTGCATTGTACAGTAGCAAAAAATCTGTCATGTCATGCTCAAAGTGAATGCTTCCTCCACCATGAAGGTGCAGATGCTGGCCGGGCCGCTGTTTATTTTTGAGCAGGCTCTCCTTGACGCCCTCCCTCAGGACCCTGCTGGCTTCCTCTGTGAGGAAGTGTACATGAACATTTTGCTCCAGATTCTAGAGTCACATTTTTATTTTCTGTCAGCAAGATGTAAACAGAATACTTTTATCTGATTGTGTGTATGTTTCTTTTTCTTCCTCTCGCAACCTCTCTTTGTCTCTCTCTCTCTCCCTCTCTCTCTCTCTCTCTCTCTGTATGTGTCTTCCGCTAATAAAGATAGTGTCCTGTTCATTGCTGGTCTAGCATCCTGTTGTGCAGAAAGTGGCTACTGCTTCCACTTGACCCAGCTTCAGAAGGCCACCAAAAATAAGAGTCCTCGCTAGTGTCTCACTAGTGTCTCGCCAGAGACCAGTTATATAACAATATAAACACTGTGGAAAATAGTAAAAGAAAGACACAGAGTACAACAAAAAAAAAGGAAAATTGGAGTGAGAGAAATAATACTGACAAATACCTTTTTCTGTCATTTTTTGCCATCAGCATCTCATAAACACACGTATACACACGCACAAACACACACACACACATACACACACACACACGCACACACAAACAAACAAACACACACACACACACACAAACATAGAGACACAAAAGGACATACACATACTCTCTTCCTCTTTCCCTAAGCATCTGAACCATCTGTGTGTGTGTGTGTGTGTGTGTGTGTGTGTGTGTGTGTGTGGTGTGTGTGTGTGTGTGTGTGTGTGTGTGTGTAATCAGAGCAAGCTGCGGGCCTCTCTCTCTTGTGCCTCCAGGCCAAAGGTGATTTTGCATCTTAGGGTGCAATCAGCACTGACCAATCGGTAATGGGGGGTTAAGCAGCTGATCGATTGGTTTGTGCGTGTGTAGCAGGCCCGGCTCATTGGTGGCAGAGCAGCATGGCATGGCTCCTTGCTGACTGGCCCCCCTCACCACAACCCCACCCCTACCGGGGCCCCTGAGGGGCCTACAGGGGTCGAGAACTTTTAATTATCAGCAGCTTCTCCAGTGATGGGTGGTCAATGAGTTTAGTACCCCATCATCACTACAAGCATGACAAAGGAACACAATGCAATGCGTGTGTGTGTGTGTGTGTGTGTGTGTGTGTGTGTGTGTGTGTGTGTGTGTGTGTGTGTGTGTGTGTGTGTGTGTGTGTGTGTGTGTGGTGTCGCTGGGAAGTGGACTTATAAAGTTCATGCTTATTCTCACATATACTCACATAGAGAGATCCATTGAATAAGACAATAGGATAACCATACACAGGTGGTGACGGATCATGGTGAATTCATGTGTACTAGTAAGTACATTTATGCCTACATGGGGGTTCCTCAAGAACATGTAACAGTTCTTCTGTGGATTGTTGGAATCAGCTGCAGATCCATCTTCCTCCTCTCCTGTGTACCATAATGATCTTTTTACTTTGGGTCTCCAACTTCAAGGGTAGCTGTTTTTTAAAATGAGAAGACCTTTGTGAATAAGCTGGTGCACCTTGATAAACCAAAGTCTCTTATATCACTGGCATCAAAGGCATTCACTAGTACTCACCCACAGTGGCAAATTTAGAAGAATTTCACTATGACAACCAATGGTCTCAATACTAATGGTTTTATTTTCATTTTCATCACTCAGTATAATTCCCACAAACCACATGGAGAGACCCACACAGAGAGACCCACACAGAGAGACCCACACAGAGAGAACCACATGGAGAGACCCACACGGAGAGACCCACACAGAGAGAATCACACGGAGAGACCCACACGGAGAGAACCACATGGAGAGACCCACACGGAGAGACCCACATGGAGAGACTCACACGGAGAGACCCACACGGAGAGAACCACACGGAGAGACCCACACAGAGAGACCCACACGGAGAGACCCACACGGAGAGAACCACATGGAGAGACCACACAGAGAGACCCACACGGAGAGGACTCACACGGAGAGACCCACACGGAGGAGAACCACACGGAGAGACCCACACGGAGAGAACCACACGGAGAGACCCACACGGGGAAACCCACACGGGGAGACCCACACCGGGGAGACCCACACGGGGAGACCCACACGGAGAGAACCACACGGAGAGAAACCACATGGAGAGACCCACACAGAGAGAACCACACGGAGAGACCCACACGGAGAGAACCACACGGAGAGGACCCACACGGAGAGAACCACACGGAGAGACCCACACGGGGAAACCCACACGGAGAGACCCACACGGGGAGACCCACACGGGGGAGACCCATTCAGAGAGACAGAGGAGAGCGTGTGTGTTGTAGACTGGTTAGTTTGCAGGTTCCACAGAGGACGGCGGCCGGGGGTGTCACAGCCCATCTGCCTGTCACTTGCAATTTGGCCCTTAAACAAAAGCACCCGTTTTGTAGAAATGGCACCTTCTGGCTTCCACAGCAGGTCCACAATAAAAGGATGTTTTTTACAGTGTTTGACTTCTATATACTGACAATAGAGTGACTGCTGGAACGAATTGTAGCCTCTGTGCTGTAGGTGATGATGAAGTCTACCCTGAAGCTTATTTGCAAGTCATAAATTTAAATCACAAAAACGTAAACATTTTAGATAGTACTTAAATGTCTTCAAGGTAAACGCTGGTAGTGTGCTGCTTAGTCCAGTCTCTGACTAAACTGCAGTTTGGCTTAGGCTTAATCTAGGTCTGGGTACCAGACTCAGTAAGTGTCTCAATCTAAGCTTTGCTGTATGTGCTCAGAAATCTGAACAAAAAGATCATTTTTTTAATGTTGTCGCATGTATAACTGTCACCTGCTCACCTGCCGGGTGCAACGATCAGTTCTGGTGTTGTCACACCAAGACGACGATTTGTACAAAGAAGCAGATATTGAATAAGAGAGGATGAGAGGATCCACAAGTTTATTCTTTTTCTCAGTGGCTGAATGGCTTTGTTCAGAAATCCCACATAATCTCCTGCGTGCTACACTTTTGTACAGTCAGTAGCTGATGTGTAATTGTCCATTTTCCCCCTTCTAATTAATCACAAAAGATTTTTTATTTTGGCCCCAGCATACTTGGAGAGTGACTCACAATGGCAAGCCAGAACACACATACATCAAACAGACTGTGCCCCCCCCACCAACCCCCCGCCGTGAGGGCAACGGGCAGAAGAGCTCAGCTCTGTCCTCTGCTGTCTGACTTGTTATTTTTATCTGAAGTCACTTTCCAGGCCCAGAGCAGCTCCTTCAGTTTACTGCACGTTATATCTGTAACCCCCCAGAAACTCTCTTCTTCCTCTCTACCCTTCTATCTCTCACATTACCCCTTCCCCCACATCCTCTTCACTATCTATCTATCTATCTATCTATCTATCTATCTATCTATCTATCTATCTATCTATCTATCTATCTATCTATCTAGCTGTCTGTCTGTCTGTCTGTCTGTCTGTCTGTCTGTCTGTCTGTCTGTCTGTCTGTTCTTGGTTTGTTGTTCTATCTCTCAGATTATCTATATTTGTTTTCCTTTCTGTTTTGTCATCAGATTCTGCAGCTTGTTTACATTTTTCACCAGCTAACCATTGTGTGTGTGGTGTGTGTGTGTGTGTGTGTGTGTGTGTGTGTGTGTGCGCGTGTGTGTGTGTGTGTGTGTGTGTGTGTGCGCGCGTGTGTGTGTGTGTCTGTGTGTGTGTGTGGTGGTGTGTGTGTGTGTGTGTGTGTGTGTGTGTGTGTGTGTGTGTGTGTGTGTGTGTGTCGTGTGTGTGGCGTGTTTGTGCGTCTCTGTGTGTGTGTGGTGTGTGTGTCTGTGTAAGTGTGTGTGTGTATGTGTGTGCACGTGTATGTGTGTGAGTGTGTGAGTGTGTGTGTGTGTGGCCGTTTGTGTGGCGGCGCGCACTCATGTGTGTATGTGTGTTTCTACCTCATTGCTTTGCCAGTTTGTTGCTCTGTAATAGATTTAAAGATAGAGGTGTTGACTGCACTGTGGTTCTCTCAGTCTGTCAATACGTGCACCGCGTTACAGCACCCACACACACATCCTACTGTCTAGTATTTACTGCAACGCCCAGTGAAAATACTCCATATCTAAAATGACATTTCAGTTCAGATCAGTTCAGATGCAGCTCATATGTGGACAGTGTTGTTTGTACATGAATATGTGGATCTACACGTGAACATTATTTATGGGTCATCTGCTCCTCATGAGCTGGGTGGAGAGTGTAGAGTTTTGTGTGTGTGTGTGTGTGTGTGTGTGTGTGTGTGTGTGTGTGTGTGTGTGTGTGTGTGTGTGTGTGTGTGCAGCACTGCAACAAGAGCGGATTGTTTCACTCATGTTGCCTCCAAAGAGATGAGGCAGTCGGCTCACGGAGCTGAGCGTGAAATCTCATCACAGACATGAGCAATAGTGAGAAGAGAGCCGAACTTCGACCTCACACACTCCCTGGTCTCACCCAGTGCTTCACGTCAGGCTGGGAGCGGAGACTAACCCCCGCCTGATCTCACACTCCCCTCCACACATCACGAACCTCTCATTAATACTGCTCAGATCACGCGGGCTTCACTTCAAAATGGTCATGTAGCTAAAAAAGTATGTTTGTTTTTCAGCGTGGTTTCAGAAAGTTGGAGTTTTTGTTTTGCTTGTCTTTAGGTTTCCTGTATTACGTGTATTGATGCTTTGTTTAAATCCTCTGCCTATTTTTAGCCGGTCCGCTAATGATTCCAATGAAATGGCCATTCGTCTTTGGCCAACAATGCCCTCTCCACTGTGTGTGAGACCACCATCGGTGTGGGGTCTCCTCTCCGAGGCTCCTGTTGGATTGATAAGTGTGGGAAGGAAACATGTGGACGCCGCTGTCTCCACATATGGATTGACAATCGCCCCTTTGTCTCAGTACAGCATTAGCATTGTGCTAGCCAAGGAGTTCCACGGCTTCCTTGGGACACCCTCCCCGGGACTCCCGGGTTTCGGCCGGAGCCCGTCGGGTCCCCGTGGAGGGCCAGCGAGTGGCAATTTAGCCCGCCCGCCGCCGCTAGCTCATTGTTCTGTCGACACAGCGTGACCGAACGGTTAGCAACCGGGGACACCTTGATGGATAGGCAGAGTTAGGGTAGGGCCTGTCACGGGGCTTAACCTAATACATGTGTTACCCCGCTCACCCAGCAGGGTCCGGCTGTGGGTGGGGAAGCAGCTCTGTGAGGGGGTGGTTTGATCCAATCCAGTGTAGGGGGTAATGGAGGGGTAATTAAGCAGCAATGTTGAAGAGCTGAGTCATGGCTAGACTTGAGCTATCTCTGTCTGTCTTTCTCTCTCTCTCTCTCTCTCTCTCTCTCTCTCATCTCTCCACTCTGACACACAGATACATTCAGGATGAGTTCACAGACCAGAAAAGATGAGATCCAGATATGACCTCCCAACTTTTAGGGTTAAGTTCTGTTTGGTTTGCTGAGCGGTGTAGGTATTGCGGAGTGCTTCTCCCTCTCTTCCTCTCTCTGCGGCAGCTCCCCCTAAGGGGGTGCAGCCGTGCTCAGTATCTCCCAGATAAAGCAGCATGCAGTGACAGCAACATGGAGAGAAACCCACTCGAGGCCCAGCCACACCCAGCCATGCTGTGAGAGCCAGTCGGGTCTTCCTAAATGCCATTCTGGCTAATCCAGTTCTACTAGTGCCGGCCATCCAGCCGCTCAGGTTCTCCGTTCCCTTGGGAGCAGGAGCTGCAGGAGAGGTCCTGGTTCTCCTGCGGGAGCTGAGGCCATGGAGTCCCGGTGCGGCCCGGTGCGAGCTGCATGATCAGGCCCGCGGTCCCTGCCAGGACAGTCTTCGAGAGGCGAAGAGTTAAAAAGATAGGAACAGAGGACATGACATGGAAAGTAGAGAGGAGATAAGGGGAGGTGACATCCATGCCGGGCTACAACGTTGGAGTTCCATGCACAGACATCTGGGCTTCTAATTGTAATGGGGTCAGGATCTGACAAGATCATGACGAATGACCTCCTAATCTATTCACTTCCTCTGGTCAAGTGACACGGCGCGGGAGGCGAGAGGCTGATCACTTCTATTCGTGGCCTGAAGTATTAAGATAATCCATCACCCCATATTACTCTCCGAACGGGGCCTGAATCGGATCCATCACTCGGCTACACGCTCTAAAGAAAAGGTTAATGTGCCATCAAAATTGTGATCATAAGATACCGGCTAAAGGCGTGCTGAACTCGCATGTGAACCCTGGCTGAGAGCAACAGTCCCTGCCCGGGCTCCTGTCTGCCGGCTGGGCCAGCTGAATCGAGGGCTGGGGGGTTATTTAACACAGTTTTTAAAATGAAAGCTTTGGCCAAGGCGAAGCAGACCCGGACCGTCATGTGGGTGCCCGGAGAGAGTCAAGGAGTGAAAACGTCAGCGTGTTTAACTGGAGCCTGTGTGTGTGTGTGTGTGTGTGTGTGTGTGTGTGTGTGTGTGTGTGTGTGTGGAGATCAGTGATCAGACAGGAATGACAGTGATCAGACACGAGGGCTGGAAGAAGCAGGGGATTGTGGGGAGTTCGTTGGCGGGCGCATGCCTGGACACGCAGGCACTCAGGAAGAGTTCTCAGGAACAGATTTGTGAGCGCTCAAATCAAACAGGGCCCCAGAAAAGACCTCGGACCCTGGGGCAGGTGGGGGCAGGTGGGTGCAGGAGGGGGCGGGTGTGGGGCGGGCGGGGGGTGGACAGGTGGAGGGGTGCAGGGATGGCCTGCTCCACCCATTACAGCTAATGTAGAATCTGAGGCTGTTTGTCCTCACTGTGGAAACATTCCATCTCATATGGCATAAGAACTAAACTCCAGACTAAGAACCGGCCAATCAGCATGCAGCACATTAGCATCCCCTCTGCGCTAAGCCAAGGAAACGTGGCAACTGTTCACCAAGGCTTTACCACAGCAAGCTATCCAGTAACTTATCTGAATGAAACTCAGGTCCCACTGAACCCCATGTGTATCCCTTTAACCTTCTACCCTGCAAACACAGACAGTCTGCTCCTAATAACTAACTTGTGGTTTGTGTTCCTCTTTACAACACACTGAATGGGTCGCTGTCTTTACAAGTTTCTCCCCTCTCTCTCCCTCTCTCTCTCTCCCTCTCTCTCTCTCTCTCTCTCTCTCTCCCTCCCTCTCTCTCTCTCTCCCTCTCTCTCCTCTCTCTCTCCCTCCCTCTCTCTCTCTCTCTCCCTCTCTCTCCCCCTCTCTCCTCTCTCACTCTCTCTCTCTCTCTCTCCCTCTCTCTCTCTCTCTCTCCCTCTCTCTCTCTCTCCCTCTCTCTCTCTCTCTCCCTCTCTGTCTCTCTCTCTCTCCCCCATGCTCAGCTGCCGATGGAGGCTGCCCACATAAGTCACCACATGGTTGCCACCCCTCTAGACCGATGAACACCTTTTAGTTGTGCGAGGAACAGATAATGCTTTGTGGTTTTGTCTGGATGGCCTCTGCCCCTATTAAGAGTGTGTGACACCCAGCTGCTCGGCCCGTGTCCTACAGACTGTTGCCCATTGTGTGTGGACGGGGCAGTGTCTTCGGCCGTTGTCTCGGACTGCTGGGCTGAGGTGATGATCTATAGGTTGGTGGCGAGGCTGGGACGGCCCACGTCTGTGCCACTCAGCGGGCGTCTGTCCTCCTGGTGGGTCACCGGTGGCCCTCACAGTCCCCGACTGACCTAAATGAATGTCACGGCTGTTGGGATGGCAAAGCCCCAGCTAGTCAAGCCCAGCCCAGCCAGGGATTAATCACAGCCATCTTCCTGGACTTTGTCGAACAACAGTGTGCATTTCCAAACGTATGAAGCACATGTCATTTGTTAAGGCAAAAGGAGTATGTACTTGTCTGCATCGTTATTTCATTTCCAGGGTGATTAGTGGGTTCTTACGTCAAACAGGTGCGAGGCATTAGAAGGCCACGTTGCTACAGGTGAGCGACGCTGGTTTACATGGAGGCTGGTCTTAGGTTGCCAGCGTAGTCATAAACTCCCCATGAATGCTTGGGTTTTTCTGACCTCTGCAGAACTGGTAACGGTGAGTGGCAGTTGCCGTGCTGCATAGCAGACGCTTCTTTGCTCTGCATGGCTGATCTGTCATGTCAAGAATTGAGAAAAAAAATAACCTCAGCAATATCAAAAGAGACTCAACACAAAGGCCGTAGCTCAGGGCTAAGACTGAACCTGTCCTCTGGACTCAAAATAAATACTTTAGATGTTTCAAATGCGTTTTAAGTTTTATTTAACTTCTGCACTGTGTGCACGGATAGATACACACAGACATGCATACGCATTCTCTTATACATACACACACATATAGACACACATGCACACACACCAACCCACCACGTCCAAAAATGTGTTGTAACATGCGTGCTTGCTAAGCTGTGTGCGAGCGGCCCTGTCTCAGCCCTGGCCTGACTCCACTCCTCCTGTGTGTGTTGTGTTGTGTTGTGGTTCATTCTCTGTGTCTCAG